>NC_046657.1:152538326-152541970 GCF_010883055.1 Belonocnema kinseyi
CAACGGGTTATAATAAAGTTTTTAACTAAAGAAGGCGTTAAACCGTGCGAAATTTCGACTCGATTGAAGGATCAGTATGGGGATGATACTCTGTCTAAAACTCAAGTGTTTGATTGGGCCACAAAAGTTTAAAAGTGGACGAGAAAGTGTGGAAAATGTGAGTCATAATCGACGTACAAGATCAAGTGTCTCTGGCGATAACATTGGTGCAGTTCGTGACCTTATTGAAAGTGACAGGCGGTTCACTATTCATGAAATCGCTTTACAGGTGGGCATTAGCTATGGAAGCGCTCAAACAATAATTAAAAATCATCTTGGTTTCAAAAAAATCTGTGCCCGATGGGTCCCGAAGTTATTGAACGAAGATCAAAAAAACATCCGACTGCGAATCAGAAAGAGACATCTGATTCGATTTCAGCGGGAGGGAGAGACTTTTTTGAAGCATATCGTGACATGTGATGAAACATGGGTGCATCATTACACTCACGAGTCCAAGATGGCGAGTAAAGAATGGCGAAGGAAAGACGAAGCGGGTCCTGTGAAAGCCAAAACCCGTCTCTCAGCAGGTAAAATCCTCGCGACCGTCTATTTCGACTACAGAGGAGTGTTGCTCATTGATTTTCTACATGATCGACGTACGGTTAACGCTGCCTACTACTGCCAGCTGTTGGAGGCAGCAAAAGCCGCTTACAGAAGCAAAAGACGCGGTAACCCCATCAGAAACGTCATCCTTCTTCATGACAATGCCAGGCCACATACGGCGGGTGAAACGAAACAAAAACTGGAGGATATGCATTGGGAAACCCTTGAGCATCCTCCATACAATCCAGATTTGTCACCCTGTGACTATCATTTGTTTGCGCCCATGAAAGATGCACTTGGAGGATTGCGATTTGACAACGATCAAGATGTTGAATTCGTGCGCAATTGGTTGATGACTCGACCTCAAAGTTTCTACGAGCAAGGAATTAACAAGCTTCCAAACCGCTGGAAAAAATGTGTAGAGCGTGAAGGAGACTATGTAGAAAAATAATCAATAGTATTTTTGTATTGTTTTATAAATAAATAAATATTAAAAAAGAATTCCGGTTAATATTTGATTCACCCTCGTATATTTTAAGATTCCCATTTCCAAGAGAAATTATTCTTTTTGATAAATAAAAACTAGTTTATTAACATAAAAAATCATTTCAAAATTTTCCAGGAAATGTTTTTTATTCTTTGCAAGGATGTCAAATTTTTTTACAATCTTTTAAACTTTTTGTTCGAAATCTGTCAAAATCTGTATGTGATTTTAATTTAGGATGCAGCCTGTTTACACCAAACTATCAATTTTAATAGTCGGATTTTATTGGCACGCGTAGACAGTTCGTTTAAATTATTTGAAATAATTTTAAATTTTCAATTTTTTCAAATCTTCTAAATATCTCTTTAACTTACTTAAATTTTTTCTAAGAATAAAAGGTGTTCAATTATTATTTATACATTGTAATTTAATAATTTGATTTACAAATTAAATCTAGTTAAATAGAACAATTAAAATTCTAACATCCAACGTTTAGTTTTTTTTTGTTTAGTTTGAAAAATTTAATTTATAATTACTGACCTCAAATGAACGGTCAGATATTTTTAAATATTAATTAAATGCTATTTTTCTTAATCGAAAAATTTCAAATTGCATAGTTTAAAAATTTAATATTGTAGAGTGAAATTATATTCGAAATTTAATGAAAGCATTTAATCATAAATATATTATTTTAATGTTATTTTAAAAATAAAAATAGTTTATAAAGTTTTAATATGATGTTGACATTTTTTAATTAAATGTAGAGTAAAATTATATTCGAAATTTAATGAAAGCATTTAATCATAAATATATTATTTTAATGTTATTTTAAAAATAAAAATAGTTTATAAAGTTTTAATATGATGTTGACATTTTTTAATTAATAAGACTTTCCAATTCAAACTGATTAATTTTTAACGTTAAAATCTGGACATTCTAAAATTGTAAGTTGATTCCGAATCGTCGTGTGCGATTAAGTGTTATTTATTTTTTAGGTCTCAAAGTAAAATTAAATTTTAAAAAATCAATTGCTTATTCATATTTACAGATGATTAACTAAACATATATTTTTTTAACCAAAATCTTGGCTTTTAAACTCTTCTAATTTTTAATTGTTTAAGACTTTAAAACTGCATTTTCAAATTTCATTTCCCGGTTTTTCCTGGTCTCATAACATGCTTGGCCATTTTCCGGATTTCCCGTTTTATGGTCTAGCGGCCACGCTAAAAAAATCATTTTTTAGTTTACAAAGTTTTTCTAAAAAAGAAAAAACGCAGAGTAAAAACCATACATTTTTCATTTCAACAGAGAATGTCCCTAGAACCTAAAATATGATATAAATTGTGACATTTTATTCGAAAACTTTATTAGCTAAATTTCGCTGCTTGAAACTGATTTTAATGAATTGTAAATATCTCAGAATTACAAATTTGACGTATTTAATCTACGAGATAACGAAAATAAGTTAAATGTGTTACGTCAGACAAGGAAGCACTACAATCTTCATCAGTTACATTTTTAATTAAATTCTTCATCAAAAAGTTGACCAGTTCATCCGCTGGTTTAGTAAAATGAAGATTTTTCACACTCTCGCCTTATGTTTAGTGCTCGTCCTCAATTCTATTGGTAAATATAATAATATATGGTCTATCTATAAATATAATTTTAAATTTACTTTTGAATATAGACACGAAACAGAATTTTTGTGATTCAACATCAACGAACTTAATCTATATTTGTTGCGGGATAATCCAGAATTTGTGCGATGGAAAATAAATTCGAAAAGGGTCCCTGAAGATTCGCGATTCGCACATATGGTACACTTCCAGATGTGCATATTTAACTTAAAACTAGAAAATATCAAAATGCGTCTACGGATATCTATGGTAGGCTTTTGAATTCACACTTCTAAATATCTAACTAGATAGTCTAAAGGCACATATGGTACAATCGCACATGTGCATATGTAAATTAAAACGATAAAATATCAAAATGCGTCTACGCAAATCCATGGTAAACTTCTGTAAGCACACTTCTGAATATCAAACTAGATACATCTAAGTGTACATATGGTACACGCCCAGATATGAATATTAAAACTGAAACGATAAAATATCAAAATGTGTCTACGCACATCTATGGTGGGCTTCTGAATCCACACTTCTGAATATCTAACTAGATAGTCTAAGGGCACATATGGTACACTTCCAGATGTGTATATATAAATTAAAACGATAATATATCAAAATTCGTCTACGCACATGTATGGTAGACTTCTGAAAGCATACTTTTAGATATCCAACTAGATACGTCTAAGTGCACATATGGTACACTCCTAGATGTGTATATCTAAATTAAAAATTATAAAATATCAAAATTCGTGTACGCTTATGTATGGTAGACTTCTGAATGCACACTCCTGAATATCTAACTAGATACGTCTAAGTGCCCATAAGGTATACTCTAGACTATAGACGTGGAAAAATAGTAGATAGTCGACTGTGCACGTCTGCAGTAATTATTTACAAATATCTTACTAGACCCGTCTGCGTCCATATTAGGGTAGCTCAAAAAACGC
>NC_046657.1:152541980-152563340 GCF_010883055.1 Belonocnema kinseyi
AGTTTCCATTTCTGAAGGAAATAAAGCTCTTTTTTAAGTAATACGTGCGACCGGGCATAAAAAACTACATTTTTACGAATTATTGTTCATTTTTTGCAATTTCCGTCGTCTTTTTCATACTTTTCAAATAGCTATTAATAAACAATTTGAATATTGTTAATGACTTTTTAAACAATATTTTATTGCTCAACTAAATGTAGCTTAGTTAAACAGTTATTTATTCCCAAAAAAATGTAAAAAATAATCGTATTTTCAGATGGAAATGTAATAGTTTGTCATTGCTTGGAAAAGTTAAATTCTTTAAAGAGAGTATTTAATCATATAAACAAATAATTATTGTTTGTGTAAAAAATTTCTAAAAATTGAGTCAAAGATGTCCAATTCTTTCTTAAATTGGTATCCTATGCTACTTTTTGTTGGAAAATTACAAAATTTAGATACATTTCTTCTCATTTTTGACACATTTCTACTGTTTAAACCATTTTTATTCGCTCCACCAGGTTTTTTCTCGATAACTTTAAAAAATAAAATAAAAATAAAAAACATGCAATTGCTTTTTTAAATGTATAGTGTAAAGAAAAAATGTATTGACCAGTTTTTAATTGTTTGAACAAATAAAATATTTTAAAGAATTATTTTTCCAAAAATATTTTTTATATCTTATTTTTTGAATTAAACATAGCACGAATGCTTGAACGAATAAAAATTGTTTAAACAATGAAATGACATTTTAACAGAATTTACTACCCCTCAAAATCATTCCTGCGTCATTCAGGAAATTTAATTTTTAAAATTATCGTGGCAAAATAATTCTTCAAAAAATTAAAAAATGGTTAACTTATATTTTTCTATACATTATATATTAAGGTAATAAATGTTATGCTTTCTATTCAATTTCAGTTTTTTAAAGCAATGGAAAAAAACTTTTCGAACAAAAAAAGATTGATAGATTGAAAATACGATCATTTTTTACATTATTTGAAAATAAATACTGGTTTAAGTAAGTTAAATTTGTTTGAAAGAATTAAAAATTGTTCATTGAATTAATCTCTAGAAATTTCTCTACGTGTATACAAAACAAGTTTTCTTTGTTACCTTTATCTTTTTTTTTAAAACACAGGAAATTTATTAAGTGTGTGGTTGTTAGTAAAATAAACATTATTATTATTGTATTTATTTAAAGAAAATCTAAGACGTTCCGAAAGACCTTCAACATATTGCAATGCCACCTTAAGTTCACTTTTATTGTCATTTTCATTCCATTGTTTATTTTTAGATAAATTGTCATAAATTTCATTGATCCTTTCTTTCATAATTTTATTTATTTGCTGAAATGGGTGGTTATTTTGCAAGCGAGTAATTTTTAGTTAACCTTAATTTCCTTTACGGATTTTAATATTGCTTAATTTAACACATCTAGCTATAAGATCTTTAATGAAACCTACTTTTTGAAAAAATAAATTATGAGAATTGTTATTCAAATAATGTCTTGACCGAATTTTTTGTTATATCAAGTTGCTGTCAAATTACCTTTTTAATTTTTAATAATTAATAAGTCTAGTTAAGCAATATAATTATTAACTTCTTTTTCAATGGTGAATTGAATTGAATTTTCCATATAGTTTACAGTATTAAAAAAATTTATTCATTTTTTCCATAGGAGTAATTACTAGGATGTCATCCACATACCTTTTGTAAAGAATAATTGGGCTTTAAGAATAGAGCTTAAAAATATTAAAGTTCCTGATTCACATTCTATAGTTTTGATACAAGCCGGGGGGTGTGGTTGTCCCGACTTGACCTAAAGTTGTGGCGAGGTGAATATTGGAAAGGAGATTGTGGATGGCCAGGCGAATGGGCCTGTCCTTAAGCGGGCGAGAGCTCGGCCGGAGGTCGTGTGGAGCCGTCTGGACCTCCCCTGAGGCAGGGCTTCTCACCACGACGGCGACGACGATGACGGAGGCTGGTCTTCTCGGGCGTGGCGAGCCGTTCGTGCCCTCCTGGGCAGAGGCTACTGCACCACGACTTCCGACGTCTTCTCGGGCGCGGCGAGCCGTTCGTGCCCTCCCGGGCAGAGGCTGCTTTACCGCGGCTTGGTCCCTCCTCGTACGGGCAAGGTCCGGTTGTTCGTCCGCAGGAAGGCGTCCAGCTGGGCCATGGACTGCGCCGGGGTTCGGCGGCTGGTTGGTGGTGGCAGCGGTAGGCGAGGGGCACCTTGGACCTTCAGCAGGTACTGCCAGGCCTGCACGCCATCCATGGGCTGTTGTCTCGCTTCTGCCCTCGTCTTCCCCCCCCCCCCTTTTTTTAGGGGTGAAACCCCGTCGTCAGTTGGCCCTGGTGGGCCGCGTCTAGTCCTCCCGACAAGGTCGTTTCACCGGCGCTTAAGGCGAGCGCAGAAGCTCGTCCTCGTCTACGATGATGACATCGTCATCATCGCTATCGGCCGGGCGAAAGCGCTTGCGGGGAGAGGGAGTACGAGGTTCCGGAGCTTCGTAACGCCCGGAGTAATCCAGACGGCCCGAAGCAGCGGCGGAAGAGATCTAGGGTCGGACAAAGTGGACTTTCAGGGAATCAGGAAGGAGGACTACCGATCGAACGATAGCCTTGGGAGTGCCGTTAGAGGCGGAAGGGCGTAGGTCCTCTATGGGAGGGAAACCAGAGGCTTGGAGGGCGTCTCGGAGCGCAGCCAAGCGTCGACGAACTCGGGTGCGCTTATCGGGACGAGGATTTCTGGATTTGCCAGGCATACGCCTGGCGAGGAGCAAGGTGGTTGGAAAGCGTAAAATAGGAGAGCGGGCGGGGCTGCGGTGAGCGTACCGACCCAAAGGGAAAGGTTGGCAAGGTGGGGCTGCTTAGAGCGTACCGACATCTGGAAGGAAGAAAGATTGAGGGCGGGGCTGCGAGGAAGCTTACCGAGCCTACAGAAAGTAAAAGAGTGCGGGCGGGGCTGCAAGGAGCTTACCGACCCTAGAGAAAGAGAGAGAAAGGTATTAAGATTTCGGGCGGGGCTGCGTGAAAGCTTACCGACCCTAGAGAAAGTAAAGAGTTCAGGCGGGGCTGCAATGAGCGTACCGACCCTAGAGAAAAGAGAGAGAGACAGAGAGAGTGGAGAGAGGAACGGAGAGAGAAGGAGAGAGGAGTGCGAGAGTAGGATTATTCTCGAGAGAGAGAGAGGAAAACAACCTGGAATTCTGTTTGGACTCTAAAGCACTTTATTCTCAAAAAGTGGCTTACAAAAGTTAGCCGAAAGCGACCAGGGGACTGAGTTTACATGATTTTTAAATGAAAATGAGACGTAATACATGGAAAAAAATGGAATAACATTTGGCATTTAAAATTAAAACACGAAGTTAAAACAAATGGGTACAATTCATATGGTAAAGAAAAATAAAATCAAAGGTTAATTCTAGAGATAAAATGAAAATAAAATTACAATCATATGTCAAAAAAAATATAAAGGAGAAACTGAGATAAGAGAAAATATAATTACATCGAAATATAACGGGAGAATAAAATAAAATATAATCATATTCGAAGAAAAGAATATAACAGGAGATACAAACTAAAGAGAAAATAAAATTACATATATAAAAAAAACATACAACATATAAATTTAAAATAAGATATAAAAATACACAAGGTTAATCTAGGGTTCCCCTTTTTGCTTCCTGACGCCAGGTAATAATTGAAAATGAGAGGGAAAATCAAAAATTATTTTATAGATCAAAAATCGCGAAAGTTAATTTTAAACGGTCCTTTCCCCTTTAACGTATTAGACACGTAGTTGGCGACCGCTGGCCGCTTTCCACGCTTAGGGAAGAGAGAGAGAAAAGAGAGAGAGAGAGAAAGAAGAGTCCCAACGCGCGGTGACTCAGACTCACGGGCCTGGCGCGTGATGGGGAAGCCTTCCATCGCAGATGCGCCAGGTGTGAGTTTATAACTCTCTTTCTTCCCGGGTATTAACACGTTAAAGGTTGTGTTTGTTAGGGAGAAAGCAAGGTCGTCTTAATAGCCACTCTAAAGCAATTTATCCGGAAGGTTTTCCCAGCCTGGTTTATGTTTAGTAAACACAGACGGGGATTCATTCCTGACAAATTGTTCAGAGTGGTTCTCAATTATGGGGACCGTAACAGTTTCACTTTATGCTGTGTCAATGTATGAAAATTCCAATGGACCTTGCGTTAGATTGTATTGAGGCAAAATTACATTTAAACCATAATTCAACAAAAATGTCCAAAAATGAATTTTTAATTGCGACTAGAAGATTATTAAACAACTCAGTTTTTTCTTTTAAAAATAAATCTCTCGAACTAAGAGTTGATACCAAAAAATATTTCGGACAAAAGTTGTTCAGGAAATAGGGTCTATTTGTTTATGTAATAAGTTTTGACCTTAAACTTGATTTTCCAGGTCATTTGAAGGTCAAGGTGTTCTTTTAAATGGGGACCCCTATTTTTGACACCATATTCGAAAAGAGTAGGAAATTTTACGACCTTTATTATTAATATTTTACTCCAATGTGACAACGACCGGGAAAATGTTGACCTTGATCTCATTTTGAAGGTCAGGGAAAGTTGTTTTGCGGCAAACTTTGTTATTGACAACCGACTATGAAGGAGTGAAAATTCTCTCTGACCTTTAAATGACCTTGAAAAATAAGATAATGATCAAAATTTTCAAGATCCTTTTCACATTGGAGTTGGATATTTCTCATAAGGGTACATTAACTACGATTATTTTATCAGAAAACGCACTCTAGTATTGAAACCACAGTTTCTTTAGCATATAACCTTGAAATGACGTTCTGAGCGTCATAACAAAATTTCAAATACTATTTCAGATGTAAAATTTCCCGCTCTTTTCGAATCCGGAGTCAAAAATAGGGTTTCTTATTTAAGAAAACACTTTGAGCTTTAAGGAACCCTGAAAATCAAGTTCAAGGTCAAAACTAATTGCAAAGATAAATGGCCCACTCTGTAGATAAATGGGATCTTGCTTATTTAACTGTTACTCCTGTCCTTTAGCAAAGGTATTGGAATGACATCCTAGCAATTGTTTCTACAGAAAAAATCGTTAAAACTTTCAACAATTTGGAAAATTCAATTAAATTCACCATTGAACATTAACCTCGAACATTAACTTTCCACCAACAAAATTAACCTCAGACAAAAGACATCAATTTTCAATTGAATAGTTGAATTTTTAAATATAAACGATCTTTTTTCTACTAAATGTGGAATAATTAAATTTACATTTGAAAAAATTAATTGTCAATCAAACATATAACGAGTCTTCAAACAAATATTGTAACCAAGAAGAATAATTCTCTACGAAACGTCACTATTTTTAACAAAATACAGAAATGCATAGCGAAAAAAGGTTAATTTTGAACTAAAAATGGAACAGTTAACATTTCAATTGAAAAACACCATTTTTAACCCAAAAAATGAATAAATTTTCAACTGAAAAAAGTAACTTTCAAACTCAAAACGGAATAGTTTTTTTCTTCTAAGTGTTTATATTTTCATATATTTTTGATACCTTCATAGTTCATATTATCTTCTTCGTCATTTAATTCTTCAAAAGTTTAAATTTACTGTAAAATTTGGTTTGAAAATAGCGCGCTTTTTATTATTTCTGGTTACGGTTTAATTGTAGCCAATCAAAACAGTGGGAAGTTGTGTGACAACTTTACCCAGAGCAACCCTTGCATTGCCCGCCTTTGTTTATGGAATAGTTGTTATTTTAGTTTCTGGAGCGGTATCGTAGTTCAAATAAATCCAATAGATGGCGCTCTGCTCAGGTAGGCCTGTTTTGGAATTGTTATGTATAGCAAAAATACTCAAATTCATTAAAACTTCATATTTTTTATTAATATAAAGGAAAAGACAAAGTTTTTGATAACAATAAAAGCAGTTGTAATTAGTAATCTAAAAAAGTTCGTAAAAACATATAATTTCATATCAGGAAAATTGAATATAAAGATGAGAAAGATGAGTATTTTGTAAATATTTTGAATTGTACTCATATTTTTCTATTGTTTATTTTGCTAATGTAATTAATTTAGTTTATCAACAATCGTAATATTTGCAAATTTCACACATTTATTGATAATATTATTTAACTATTAAAAATAGCAATGAAAATATTTAAACATTAATGATTACCATGACATTATAATTTTTCAATTATTTATCTAGACATTTCCGCTTTCTACAAAATATATAATTATATATAATTTATCTATAATTAAGGTGGCGCTTTGAGCGGGAAACCAAGAATAAATCGGCAAATGACCGGGAGCGTAGCAAAATTTAAGTTTTTGTTATTTTAGTAATTTTGGTTAATTTAGAAAAATAATTTTCACGTTATCCACACTTGCAGGGCGTATGAGTCAAAATAACCATCTTTTTTCATTTTAGAACAGTAAGTTTCGATAAGGAAACCAAATTTCTCTTCGCACCGATATTATTTCTCATGGAATGGGAATTTTTAAAAGAATTTAAACTGCGATTTAGAAGAAAGGAGTTTAAAAAATCTTTGGTTCAAGTCAAAATTATTCACAATTCAAAATGTCCTTTTTCCAAAGTTCAAGGAAGATAGTGTTTCAAGTACTTTTTAAAATAGAAGTAGTATTTCGAAAAGGAAATATTTCTAAATTATAATCTATATTTTTGAAAAATTTTTTAGAAAAGAATTTACCTTCTCTTTTAAATCACCTATTGGCGGTGAAAATCTGCACTGTTTTGTTAAAAATTAATTTTGTTTTTGGATTGCTCCCTTTTTAGAAATGTAACTAGCTTGTTGAAAATTAATTTTTTAACTAGAAATTTAACTATTCCAGTACGTTTTCAAATTACTTTTTCTTTTCAAATTAAAAATTCATTTATTTTGTTGGCAATTCAAGTATGTTGTTAAAAAGTCGACTTTTGTGGTAGAAAAAGAGTTTTTTCTTCAAATTTTAATATCCTTGTTTGCAAATTCTTCTTTTTGGTTGTAAATTCAAGTATTCCAGTAAAAAATGTATGATTTTAGTTGAAAATTTATCTTTTATGTTAGAAATAAATTTCCTTTTAATTGAAAAATGAACTCATTTGTTGAAAATTACTTTTTTTATTAAAGCTTCATTATGTTGATTAGAAATTTATTTCGTTGGTTGAAAAATTAGCACTTTGATTGAAAACTTGTTTTTCGTTTGGATGAAAAGAAATTTTGTTACTAATAATTAAACTATTGTTCTGAAAACCCCATTTATTTCAGAATTCAATTTTTAGCAGGAAATTTAACTATTCTATTTTTGGTTGAAATTTGGTCATCATTGGATGAAACTGGAAGTGTATGGTTGAAAATTGATATTTTATATGAAAAAATCCTTTTTTTTCAAAAATGCATGCAGTTTGTGGAAAATTCGTCTTGTTTGTTAAAAATTAATCTTGTTGGTTGCAAGCTCATCTTTTTGGTACTTATAAAATTCAACTATTCCAGTTTAAGATTCATCAGTTTAGTCGATTTATGAGATTGATTAGAAATTAATTTTTTCAATTGAAAATTCAACCGTTCCCACTTTAAGTTTAAAATTCACCTTTTCTAGATCAATATGTAAGGACTTGGATCTACAATTTATCTTTTATAATTAAAAAGTTATTTATTTCGTTGAATTGTCAATTTTACATATTTCATTCTACACATTTTTCTCATAAAATTTACCTTCAATATGATATTTATGGTTTTGGCCAATACGTAACAATGCAATAACAGGCCTACCTGATCAGAGCGCCATCCATTTAAACACATAAAATAATATATTGTTAATAATTATATTGTTTGTTGTTGCAGAATTGAGTTCAGCGTTCGATTGTTTACCTAATGGTGACCCTATTTCTGGTCTTCATCATTCCAAAGCATCTGGCTCTCCTGATAAACACCATTCTCGTGAAAGGTTTCTTGCGCCTGCGGAATCTTCTCTTCATGCTAGTTCCAGGTCTTCTGATGTCAGACCACATTCTCAAGCCAGGCTTACTCCTACTGCTGAGCATTCAATTCGCATCAGGTCCAGGTCGCCTTCTGCCAAGCGTAATTATCGACGCATACTTGGATTCAAAGAAGAAGAGATTGGAGTTATTCGGCTTGTACCCCACATCAATCCCCGCCAGCGATTCGAGATTCGAAGATTCACTTTTCCTGCTAGCATGCCAATTCACTTGCGCGGAAAAGGAGTATGGGACTTTAAGCCTATGCCAACTAAAGAACAAAAAGTATTATCAACATCCAATGGTGACGCTATTGCAATACTTGATTCTAATACATCTCTTCGTGGAATATTTAATTACAGTGGAGAACGGGTGGGCATAAACATGGAAAGCGGCGCGATGTTTGAATTGCCCTTAGAATTAGCCCGTGAAACGCCATTAGGCCACAATCGCCGAATCCCAAGGAATTTTGATGTTATCCGTGTGAGCCACGTGTGAACGACAATTATCTACACCATTCATTTCTTTCGTTGAAAATTTTATTATTTCAATTTTTGTTGGAGATTTGTCGTTTCTAGTTAAAAATTCATGTCGAAAATTTGACATCACACTTTTTCAACGGATTTCCACGTTTCGAGACCCCCTGAATCCGAAAATCAGGTTTTGATGATGGCGTCTGTCTGTGTGTCCGTCCGGAGGTCCGTCCGTCCGTAAACAAGGTAACTCTCGAAAAAATGAACGAATCAAATCCATCTTTGGCACACTTTTTCTAGGTCCTAAAAGAAAGGACATGTTCGTTAAACAGCCATTTTTGATAAAAATTCAAAAAGTGAGCGCATTTTGTAAATTTTTGAGACCACTTTTTTCTGAATTTGAAAATTCAATGTACGGATATTTATATTCTTGAAAAGAACAAACAATAAATCCTCATGACTTTTTTCGATAAAATGAAAATTCTCAGCGTTATAGCGTTTTCAAAATTTTTTTAATTAACCGAAAATCAAATTTTGAAGCCGAAAAACGCACGATATGAAAAAAAGTCAAAAGAAGAAAAACATTTTTTTTAAATCCTTACAAGATTATCATAACTAATTTTTGGATTTTCTTCAAAAATCGAAATTTCAAATTTTGATTGCACAAAAAATAATGGAAAATAAAAAATTCCATTTTGTGCACAAACTATGTAGGATACAAAAAAAGATGAATTAACAAAAATGGTTATCCTAAAAAAGATCTACAACTTCGTTAAGAATCACTTCTTGATAGGACGCGTACTTTTTTTTTATTCGTGAAAAATAATGTTGCAAAAAGTAAAGTAAAAAAAAAATGTGTGGAAAAACGACGAAAGTTACGCGAAAAAAATCCAACAAAACCTGTTTACAAATGTCTGTCGGAAATCGAGCGCGCAGCGCGAGTGTCACGATGAGAATGTTAACCTCAAAGCCTATAGAGCTTTGAGAAACTTAGTCTTTGACTATACTTAATTAAGTAGACAAAGAATAAATATCCGAGCGCGAAGCACGAGGTAACCTATTATCGAGCGTGATTAAATATTACGAAATTTAAAACAAAAATCTGATAGAAGCGGAATTTTTATGTTTATAACCTTTCTCAATTCAAAAAAATAATGGCACGAGCAGAAAACTTTTTTCGAGTTGGAAGCCGCGCGCGCACAAGTACTTGGAGTTGGGGTAAAAAGTAGTCTCTTCAAAATTACTTAAAAACAATTCTTGTAATTTAAACAAAATAATTATTTTTAAATGCACAAGAATTTTTATAAATTCAGTAACTTCACATTTCAGGTAAACAAAATTGTAACACATATGAACAGTTTATTTCCATTGAATTCCAAAGACTAACTTATATATTTTTAAACATTTCATTTAAAAAGAAATTTATTAAAAAAGTGATTGAAAATAATTATTTATAATAATTTTAATATTTTGTATGTATTTTTCAAGGAATTCTTATAACTATATAAACTATAAACACATAAATTGTTACGGCAGCATTTTAGTGATGTTTCAAATGCAAACATTTTATTTTGAGCATGTTTTGATAATTTTTTTTGTCTTTTTCTGAAATCTATTGAAACTTATTTCAATAAATATACTGATGTTATGTTGGGAATTGATGTTTTAAAATTTGATTATTCCAATCATCTTACATGCAGTGTTTTAATTACAATAAGAGTTCTAGTGAGAATTAAAAAATCAACGTCATAAAAGACAAGAGAAAAATATAAGGAAATGTAATAAAAATTTTACCTTCCTTTTCTTTCTTCTTTTTTTTTATTTTGCTATTTTAAAATGAATGTGTATATTCAAGGCGTGTTCAAATTTGATCGTTATATTCTTTTTTTCTTTATTTCGAATAATTCCAGGTAATAGCAAACTATACTCTCTAGCATACGTGGACGATGTAGTTCTATTAGCAGATGATGAGAATGGGAAGAGCTGACGGTGAACGTAGATAAGACAAAGGTGATATGTTTCAGAAATAGAAAGAGCAAAATAAATTACGTTTGGAGGATGAACGGACAAAAAGTGGAAATTGTGGAGGAGTTCTGTTACCTAGGTTTTTGGTTTGAGGCAGAAGGAGGAAACGAGCTGCAGGTGAGGGAAAGAATTGAATGTGCGAGTAAAGTAACGGGCCAAGTATGGGGTATAGGAAAGAGAAGGTTCAAGAACGATTGGAGAATGAGGGTCTGGTTGTTTGATGCATTGGTGTGGGCGGTGTTGTGTTATGGTGTGTAGATCTGGGGATGGAAGGAACATAGGAAAGTAGAGAGTATGCATGAGCGATTACTGAGGTGGGTAATGGGTGTTAGCTGGAGTTGCCCAGGATATATGTTAGAAGAAGAGTTAGGAAGAGAAAATATGGTTACTAGACAAATTAAGAGAGCATGGAGGTTTAAAGAGAAGCTAAAAAGGGGAGAGGGAGGTAAAATTGCACAGGCATGTTTCGGCGAAATTCGGAACAATGAAGTGAGAGGTAATGTGGGAAATTCAAAATGAGAGGTAGAAAGGAGAAAAATGAGAAGGGTGCGTAATATTCGAGAAGGGGTTATGGAGTGGCAGGACATAGAGTTAGAGCTATTGGTTAAACAAGGAGAAGAGAGATGGACAAAGATTATAGATTCGAGGTACAATAGATGATATATGATGGTCGAAGGGTTGACGGAACCAGAATATCTGCAAAAAATAAAAAAGGAAGAAAAATGGAGTAGGGTTGTACGGTTCAGAATGGGAGAAGGAGTGAGAGCATGCAGATATTGGGTGAATGAAGAGGAGAATTTGTGCAGAGTATGTGGATACGAAATGGAATCATGGGCACACGTTTTAGAGAGATGTACAGGAGAGGAAGAGGAACAGTTGAGTGTGGATGAGTGTGTAAGATGGATCTTGAATGGTAGTGGACAGGGAGTGAGGTGGATGAAGAAATTGGATGAAGTAAGGGAAAGCAAGGGAGTAGGACAGAGCCAAACGGGTGATCCTGAAAAGGGACAGTAAAAAGCGAAAATTGTTTTCAATATCGTGGAAAATGCATTTTTTTATGGTAAGAGGAAACGTAAGCCCTGGAAGCTCGCTTATTTTCGGAATTAATATCACTACTGTTACTATTGTTTATCCTACGTAATGCGAAAGAGTAGAATATAAGTAGTAGTTAAGTTAGACTAAGGATGGAATGGTAAATATATGTACAAGGAGCGGAGGCCCTTAAACCCGTAAAAGGGAGAGATTAAACACATACATACATACATTATAATTATTATTATTATTACACCATTAAGCCATTTCCCTTTCGGGGTAGGCGTGACTCATTCGGTGGGGGAAAGGAGTAATGTGTGAAAGGGATAGAGAATT
The DNA here is from genome assembly GCF_010883055.1 of Belonocnema kinseyi. NCBI lineage: Eukaryota > Metazoa > Arthropoda > Insecta > Hymenoptera > Cynipidae > Belonocnema > Belonocnema kinseyi. The sequence goes on from NC_046657.1 coordinate 152,553,817, forward strand.
TTCAGATTGATCCAGAATTCTTGTGTAATTTATGTAAATAAAAAATTCGTTCCGCAACAGTGCTCCGACCCAGGTTATTGATCAATCTCTCTAGCAATCACCCCAAGTAAAGATCCTCACAAAGTCGTTATGTAAGGTTCCCCACTAGGGTCCATTAGTGGCCTATGTCTTTTGTTTCAGGCGTCATTCACTCTACTGACACTCTTTTTATTAACTATTGGCCGTCATACTTTCCTGTCCTGTCATACTTCTCTAGCTTCTTTTATGTCCATGCATTTTCTTATGCAGGCTCTCGTGTTTCTGTGACTTCTTATGTCTCTTTTAACTAGGGTCTCATTCACACATTCTAACCATTCTTTCCGCGGTCTACCTCTGGGAACGCTGCCATTTACTTTACCTTGATACACTTGTTTCGTTAGTCGTTCATTTGGCATTCTCTCAACATGTCCGAACCATCTTAACCGATTTCTTTCAAAATTTATTATCATCTTAATTAATTAATTTTTCTTAAACAAGTTTACGTAATTTTCTATAGGGAATTGAGTACGAGAGATAGGCTCATGATGCGATTGTGCAATAGAAATTAGATTTATCTACCAAAACATGGCCAAATTATGCATTTGTTTATTGAATTTTTTAACAGCAATTACTAATTGTTCAGTAATATTGAAGAATAGCTATAGAAAGCTACTAGTAAAACATTAGGAATTTTTTTCTCTGAAAAAACGAAATTTATTTGTTGAGACATAGGAAAACAATTAATTTTATTATTTAATTTGTATTCATTGTCCTTTCTGTTAAAAAAACGAAATATATCTATTTGAAAATGACGAATTCATGCAATTTCTTCATAAAATTTTTTAAAATAATTAACAAATATTCTCTATTTTGGTCTAAGTCATATCGAAATTTTTGGACTGGAAGATCGCTTATTCTGGCTAATTAGAGGCAGTTTTGAGGTTAGGTTTGACGGTTTTGAGGTTAGAAGCAGAAAAGCTCTTTTGTGTCTGTGTAATTGATTGTGCAAGATCATACGGTATCCCAGTAGGCACAAAATTTGGCGACATCTTTACGACATCGTTAGGCCATCTGTACGACAACTTTACGACAGCTTATGTCCATGTTGTTAAGGTGTCTTTACGATATCGTAAATAAGTCATATGATCTGACGATGTCTTTACGATATCGCTAAAACACCGAAAGGATATAGACATAGGATGTCGTAAAGATGTCGTAACGATGTCGTAAAGAAGTCGCCAAATTTTGTGCCCATTGGGATCATTGAACGCCCTATTGAAACTTTAGAAGTTATTTTTTATTTTAACATAGTGCTAAGATAATATATTTATTATTAAAGGCTTTTATTAAATTTCAAATATGCTTTCAGTCTAAAATATTCCATTTTGAAGCCATACAGTTTCAAATTTTTCAATTAAACTTTGAATGTTACAATTTCAATGGTTCTATTTACCCAAAATTAAATTTTAAGTCAAATTATTGAATTTTGACGCGTAATTAACAATTGAAAACCCAATATTTTCGGAAAGATGTCGAGTAAGCTAAATAGATATTAAGAATATTTTAAGATTTTCAAAATTACTTTAAAATTTAAAATGATTTCGAATGATTTAAACGAAGAATCTACGTGTACCTACAAAATTAAACTTTTCGTACACAAATTTCGGTAAAAATAGCTAACATCTTAATTTAAAACATGATATAGATTTCAACAGATTTCGAACAAAATATCTAAAAGCTTTTTAAGAATTTTGACAGGCTGCGATTTGGCAGAATCAATCAAAAAAATTACTAAAAAAAATTTTAAACTACATGTAGATGTTTCAAAAATTTTTATTAAGATTTCGAAGCATTTTAAGGAATCTTATACTATTTAGAATACAAACAATATAACTTTTTATTTGAAAAGAGACTTTTCAATTTTTAGCCAAATTTATAATTGGAACTGGAATTTAACCAGAATAATGGTAATCTGATTTATAATCGGGAATTTTCAAATACTAACAAATTCCGAGATAGTACTGGTTATTTTTAAAAGGGAAAAAATTCTCAATTGAAACAGGAACTTCTTCCCAAGAAGCAGGTTGAAAGCAATTGAAGCAGGGAACTTGAAAATTTTAATCAATTCTAAGTTGAATTGTTATTTATCCAAAAGAATTATAATTTTTCTTGGTTCAGGGAAAATTAACAAATTCAAATGAATTTCAAGCTGGATCACGGATTTTTAAAGGAGAATGAATTCTAATATTGAATTGAAGCGGGATTAATTTTTAACCAATATTAAGTTGGGACAGGAATTTATCCAGAAGAATAATAATTCTAAGTGGAAATTAAATTTTTGAAACAAAATTACAATTCTGCGTTAAAATAAGGTATTTTGGAACAAAATTTAAATTATGGATTGGAACAGAGAATTTGACAAAGAAATTATCATTCTCAGTAAAATGGATAGTTTTCGAAATTAATTAAAGTTCTGGATTTGAATTGGAAATGTTCAATTTTTAATCAATTCTGAGATGGAATTGGAAAATATTCAGAAGAATAACAATTCCTAATGGTAAATTTAAATTTTCAAATAAAATTTTTATTTTGCGTTGAAACGAGGTATTTAAAAAAATTTAAATTATGAATTCGTACAGCAAATTTTACAAAAAATTATAACTCTTACAATGACTTGAAATGGAGAGTTTTTGAAAAGAATTGAAATTTTGGATTGGAACTGGTAGTTTCTCGAAAAGAATTGAAATTTCAGATTTTAATAGGAAATTTTCAATTTTCAACCAATTTTGAGCTGAAATTGGAATTTTAACTTAATTAAAATGGTACAATTTTGTGCATTTTTAAATTCATTGATTGATACTTCAATTTAGAGCATTGAAAATGATAACTTTTAAAATGTTAAATTGTTAAAATGTTAAAATATTAAAGTGCTTTCACTTGCGGTTTAGTTTTTATTACTTCGAATGGAAGAATTTTTAGATTTAGTGTTTATTTTTAAAATTTCATTGACAATGAAGAATTTTTCTAGACCGGGAAAAATCCGGGAAATAACTGGGAATTTTTTTTTTATTAAAAAGGCCAGCCTATAAACTTTAAGTTTTTAAAATAAATTTTTATATAACTTATAACGAATTTAGTAAGTTATTTTTTTATACTGACTAATGAAATGCAAATATCTAAGAAGCACAACCTTGCCGCCTCTAATCTATGAGATAAAGATTTTATAATATACAAGTTGGACACGCTGGGGCTTACATACATGGCGACTGGAATGCTACCCGAATCGCACAAGAGCAGGGGAGAAGCCATTCTACAGGGGTATTTTCATATTTCGCGCCTCTAAAGTTGCATTTGGATCGGCCATTCGGTCAAGTCCGTGCATCTTCGGATCAAGTTTATCATAGTTTCCGTGGTTACGTTCGAAACTTCAAATGCATGCAAGTGTCAAAACAATATAGGTTATGTTTCATAGTAATTACAAATAATAAAAGTGTTTAAGTAATAATGAAGTGAGACATGTGAACTGAGAAGTAAACGTCATTTTTGCTGTTCCAATAAGATTATGGAATGGCTGTAGAACGGCTTCTCCCCTGCTGTTGGGCAATTCGGGTAGCATCCAAGTCGCCATGTATGTAAGCCACAGCGTGACCACCTTATATGTTTCATTTAATACACCGATGGCTAAAATCTTGATTAGTTACATTGTTAATCAAATTCTTTATAGTCGCATTAATCAGTTTTTTCTCTCATACTTCAGATAACCGAAAACTGGGATAATACAGAAGAAGTACAAAATTCGGAAGAGTTATCTATTTTTCATATATTTAAAATAGAAAAATAAATATAAGCATTTAGCAAATAAAAGTAAACAGCTTACGAATGTGGATTGATCTTTATGGTACAAAGCATTGTAACTAACGTGGCTCAAGGAAGTCGGTCATAGAGCATTGTTTAAATCTGTTCAATCGTTTTTAGCTGCAATATTGTCTCGGATAACGCGTGGCCTCGGATAATCAATGGCCGGATAATCGAAGTTCTACTGTATACACAAATCCGAATTTGTTAGATCTTATATGTTTTTATCCCAACTGCTACTTGAAAAAGAAATTTTAAAAAGCCGTGTTTGCAAAAACTCTTTTTTTTAATCAGGGGTCCTCGAAACGTCAAAAATTTTAAAAACTGGGTAAGTATAAATTCTCGAAAATCTAACAGCTTCTATAATAAATGATGAGAATTTAAAAATTCTAATTGAACGGCTAAATTATAGGTACTATCAGAAAGCGGTAAGGAAAATTTGTTAGGACTTCCAAAAAATTAGAGTATTTATGTTTGTAATACTTGTCATATCTAGTGTGGCTTTGTAAGGAGATACAATTTTTAGATTTTTTATGGCTAAAACCATAAATTTTAGCCGTAGAAGGACTACTCCCGAACCAGACCTGTACTTTTGGATAAAAATAAAAAATTTTGTAAGAAAATACATTTTTAGTGAAAAATGTATTCCAATGTTATCGTTCATCAGTCTACAGACAAACAGACCAACCGACACAGAGACATTTACGTCTCACAACGTCGAAAAAATTTCTGATTCAACTGAAATTGAATATTAAACTTCCTTAACTTTAAGTTGATTATATTAATAAAAAAAACACGTGAGCCGTCGTTGGGACGCCCGGCAGAACTGACAACTCCATCCGACGTAAATTAAAAAGTTTTTTCTTTGAACTCTTTCAACATAAGAAAATACACTCAAATCTGGATTTAGTGTTTCTGGTTTTAATGTTCCTGAGAATTGAGGCCGCACGGTGGAGATGAGTGAGAAGCGTTGCGGGAGAGCATGCCGTTAAGGCCAATTCAGACTAGTTGTTCTCGGTTGCGGTTCGCCGGTTCGGTTGGACTCTTGGCCAATCAGCGCCTACTCAGCCCCGGTTCCGGTTCGGTTCGAGCATTTAGGTTGGATTCTAATTTCAACAGTGCTGTTCGCAACCGTAGCCAATGAGAGCGCTCGGTAAAGCCACGAGGCCTGTCAGCTGTTTCTCGAGCTTGTTCCACGCCAGTGACGTCACTTTAATCTATGAACCGCGCATGTGTGACAATGACAATCGTGTAATCTGAATCGGCGCAGTGTGAGCTGCACCGGTCAACCGAGAACCGAAACGGTCCGGCGAACCTCACCCGAGAACGGCTAGTGTGAATTGGCCTTTATTCACCATTCTATATATATGAACGCATGCCACTATACGCTGCTACTTTTGTTAGAGGCTCAGTCTGAGTGTGAGAGCGAAGGATGGAGAGACAGAGAGCGATCAGGAGAAAGAGAGAGAGCGCGGTCGTGGCGAGAGAAAAACAAGTGAGAGAAGCAAAGAAGAAATGGAGAACTGGAAGCGTTACCATGGAAGCGTTACCGTTACCCAATTTTGCGAGCTGAGACTGTATACAGATCAACATTGGGCTTTATTCAGGAGTTCACAGGAAATTATTAAAATTTTTGGTTTGTTAAAATTATTATAATATCTGTTTAAACAATAAAAACATAAATTAAAAAATGATTATGCGCCAAAGCCAAATTTGATTTTTCCATTAAATTAGGATAATGTAGAAGACAAAAATAGGGCCTTGCAAAAGGTACCAACTAATAATTTTTTTCTGATTTGACTTCAGTTTAATTTATTGGTACTAAACGTGGGGTTCTTAAGGAGTCGAAAGCCACCTTCAAACTTTTCCTTCTAATTCTCAAACAATTGGAAAAATATATTATTTTACAAAATAGGTAAAAATAAAGGTGTGAGAATTAAAAGAATCCGAATTTCTTTTTTTTTGCGAGAACTATGGTATTTGTATTTTATACGATTTTCATTTCCTCTTTTTTTAACTTTAGCACGAAAATAACATTATCCATGTGATAGATTGCAGATTTTAAATAATAAATTTTTTACATTCTCATCATTTATGATTGAGGAATTATTAGAATTGTCCGAAATTTGACATCGCGTTGTTTTCAATGAATTTCCACGTTTTGAGAGCCGCTGAATTCTAAAAATAAGTTTTTACGATAGCGTCTGTCTGTCTGTCCAGCCGTCCCACAGTGGAACAAAAAATCGTCCGTGGACAAATTGATTTTCAGAAGGCAATTGTTTTTCGATAAAATATTTTCTCTTAATTAAAGCTAATGAAATTTCACATCGAACAGTTGTCACCAATTTTTAAATTTTTATATATTTAATAACAATTATGAAAAAAGAAAAAAATTTCATTTTGAAGCATAACGGCTTTTGAAAAATGTTTTGCTTCAAACAAAAATATCTAGAAAACTGAAAGCAACTATGCAAAAAAGATGTGCAATAGCAATGCAAATGTTAAAAAATGTATTGAATTTGTTATAAACAAAGAAGTGAATGAAATTAGTTTCATGGAGATTGGCGGAGATTCGTCACTTGAATCGCACTAAATTTGAACAAATTGTGGACAAAAAAAGTTTTTCAGTTGAATTAAGAAAAGTCTATAAATAAGTTGTTATTTTAGAAGCATCTTTTAGAAACAAATATGTCATATACTTTTGGTGGAACACATAAAGTTTTGGCTACTGAATCGATCACATATTTCTAGGAAATGAAACCTAAATATAATATGTGCCCACCAAAGAAAAGTTAATATTTGTTTAAAATACCTTTATTAAGTAATGCTATATTTGGCTATTGCTGGAGGTACAGGCTTAATTTTTTCGACGCAATTAACTGTAAATAACTAACTTCTAAATTTTTAAGAACATTTTGAAGAAAGTAAACAATTTATTATTTTAAATAACAATTGTTTGGATAAATTTTCAACGATTTATTTATTTATGTATAATTATGTATTTATGTAAAAATTATCTATTTTTATCAACTTACGGCAAAGAATTATTGCTAAGTAATTTCAATTATATTCCACAAGAAAAAAATTTCAGTTTACAAATGCATTAGTCGAGAAAAATTCGCTTACGATATAGTTAATAAAAACAACAATAGTTCATTAAATTTGGGTAACCAATTATCCGCTGTTATTGATGCATATAAAAAATCATTGCTAAATAACTGGATGTTCATTCTGTGATAAAAGCGGTATTTTATTTATAAATACATGCAAAGATAAAAATTTGTTTAAATATTTGTTTTATATAGCAATAAATTGTTTACTGTGATCAAAATGTTTTTAAAAATGTAGATGTTAATTACTTAAAGTTAATTACATAAAAAAAATCAAGTTTGTACCTTCAAAAATACCCAAATAGTTAAATTGTTAATTAAGGTAGTTTAAACAATTAACGAATTTAATTTTATGACCAAATATGATACTTACGTTTCATTTTCAAGCACTATAGGGTCGATTTCATAGAAAAAACTCTATTTATTCCATCAAGAATAGCTGATATCGATATTTGTTTATAAACATTGCTTTTAAAATAAGAAATTGTATATTACCTTTTACTAATTCAACTAAAAACTCTTTTCATCCATAAATTGTTCAAATTTAGTGCCAATACTATTTGACATCTTTTTTGGAGAGCTGCTTTCTGTTTTCTAGGTATTTATAATTAAATCACAGCAGTTTTTTTAAACTGTTATATGTCGAAATTCAAATTTTTTTCATTTTTGTTATCAAATAAAAAAATCACAAATTTAAAAATCGGTTAAGACAGTTCGATGCGAAATTTTATTAGCTCACATTAAAAGACAGTTAAGATCGAACAATAATGGTCTTCGGCAAAGAAAGGATGAGTTCCTTAACCAGCCATTTTAGATAACGATTCAAAAAGTTAGAGGATTTTAAAAATTTTTTGGATTTTTTTTTTATTAGATTTTAAAATTGTATGTACAGATATTTGTAGTACTCAGAAAGCCAAACAATTCATTCGCGGATTTTGTTGATAAAAGAAAATTAACAGGGTTATAGCATTTGTAAGATTTAAAAAATCAACCGAAAATTAAAAGCTTCAGACAGAAAACGCACGATATGAAAAAAATATCAAGAGAAGAACAAAATTGCTTTTTGAAAGCAATAGAAAATAATGTATAAAAATTTTCGATTTTCTTAAAGAAAAAAGAAAATTCAAATTTTTAGAGCATAACAAAATAACGGAGAATTGAAAATTAAACTTTGCGGTTGAACTTTGCAAAATACGAACAAGATAAATAAACAATGATAACAAAATAGATATACAAATTTGTTAATTATTTGTTAATTATTTGTTAATTATTTGTTAATTCTCACTTATTAGTAGGACGCGTATTTAATTTTTTTCGCAGAAAATGATTTGGAACATCAAAAAATTAAAATTTTGGAAAAACGACACAAGTTACGAAAAAAATTATTTAACAAAATTATTTAACTGAAAAACAGCTAAAAATTCGTTATGAATCACTTTTTGATAAGACGCGTGGTATTGAGTTTAATCATAAAAATCACATCTAAATAAAAATAAAAAATTGGTAGAAAAACAACAGAAGATACAAAAACAAATTGATAGACAAAAGTTGTTTAACAAAAAAAAATACAAATTTGTTATACTTTATTACATGCTTATTATTAATTATTGAAAAAGTATTAGAATTGCCCGACATTTGACACCACGACATTCAAATTTTTACACAAATGACACAAAATACGAAAAAAAGTCTTAAAACGGAACTAAAGCTTTTGAAATAATAATATGAAAACATGAATCTTATTTTTAGTTTAAGAACGTAACACAGAGAAAAATATATAAACAAATATTATGGTTTTTTATTTATTTTAAGTTTGTTCAAAAAATATGCACTTACAAATATCTCTCAGCACTGCCCACCTGAGCGAAACTGGTCGAAATAAAAAATTGTATAACTCTGAAAAAAGTCCTTTATTTAAGAAAACTTTAAGTGGATTTGAATTCTGAGTCATTACCTTTCAAGTACAATTGGCTTTATCGACAAAAAATGAAAATTAAGTTTTTTATAGCAAAGAAACAATAATTGTTTTTTTTTCCATTTTTTGCATCCAAGAAAATGTTAGTACTTTTTGGAGTAACATGTAGATTAAAAAAAAATAAAAATAAAATAGATGCATGTTTCTGGTGCCTTCAAAATGAGTCCATGGTCACATTCGTTTAAAGACTCGTTTTAAAGTTGAGACTTCAAAGTTTTTTTTTTAAATTTTGTTGTTTTTTTTTACTTTTGCACATAATAGAATAAAGATAGGAATGCGTTAAATAAATTCTTTTATGTATAAGAATTAGAAAAAATTAATTTTAAAAAACAAATATAATGGAAAAAAATGAGTAAGAAAAATAGTCTCAAAATTATTTTGTATTCTAAAATACTTATTTTACATTTGAAAACAAACATTTTTTCTTAATGGAGTTTCGTTCTATAATAGACAGATGCTGAGCTATTCAGCGTTAAAAACAGCGTTTTTTTCTTTGAAGAAGTGCCATAACTTTAGAACGGTTGTATAAAAAAATGTCATCTGCGACTCATTTTAAAGAAAATACA
>NC_046657.1:152563440-152589032 GCF_010883055.1 Belonocnema kinseyi
TTAATCTTTAGGTTCCTTTTTATAAAATTACAAACGTGTTTTCGGGAGAAAAAAGTGAAGAAGAGAAACAATTAAAGCTTTTTTAATATAAAGAACTAAATATTTATCTTTTTTTGAAAAAGCCAATTTGACTTGAAACTTTAAAAGCACGTTACATTTTTTTAAGTACATGCATTTTTTTGGGACATATACAACTTTTTTGTTTCGACCAATTTCGCTCAGAGTGTGCAATACTCGTTGACCGGGAGTCTACCTATTTACTATTTTATTTTAAAAGAAGAAATATAATTACACTTAACTCTCGCTTTCAGTCTGCCCATTCTTGCCCCTTCTAGAACTGCCGGTTTCCGCATTTTCTCAGGGTAGCTGGGAGGGAGCGGTTGCGACATTCTTGTTGTTATGTTCGAGTTAATAATATTCTTACGATATTTATTACATTATATGTTACAATTTATAAACTGAGATAACACCTTCGACGAGTTTATCAACTAAATGTTGTTTCTTGATACTGGCTCTGATGGAATGTAAATACCTAAGAAGGACAAACTTGGCTTCTCCAAATTTATCAGTTAACTACCACGGGTTGTATGTATTTTATGAAATATTAAAGCACTAAAATCTTCATTAGTTACATTGTTTATCCAATTCCTCATTAATACATATCTGTACTAGTTTGTTCTTAAATTCAAAAAGATGACAATTCTTCGTAATCTCTCATTATTCCTAGCTCTCATCCTGAATTTTATTGGTAAATATAATAATATATGTAATATATCTAAAATTTTCAAACATTTTTTAACTTTAATTATATTTAATTTCAATTCTCTTCAATTTAATTCGTAATTATTCTTCAAGTATCCAGAATGTGCGTCTACCTTAAAAAAACAAATCCAATTTCTAAGAAGACACATCCAGTTAGGCTCGAACTCCAAAGATACGAAAAGTTCAGTAATCATTAGCTCCAAAGATACGACCGCGAAAGAGACTCTCACTTTTGTGGCGTTCAGATTTGGGGGTAATGGGGGACAGAATAACAAGGCAAACAATCACGCTCACATCTTTGGTGTCTGAAACGCTCTTATCCATGGATCAATCGCATCGTTGGAGCTCGTATCTTTGGAGTTCCTGTATATGGTAAGCTCTCAACGCTGCGATTTAAATTTTTTAAGTGCCCTTTGTTAATGAACACTGATCTGAAAGAAACTCCGATTAGACGTACACTGTTAGGAATGTTCGGGAAATCTCATGACACTTAAGATACTAAAGTAACTGACATTTACAAAATTATTTTGCTAAAAATGAAAGTCAGTAACTTTTATAATAAATTTACTACATTTTTAGTCAACTTCGGAACCGCTTTCTGAAAATTACAAAAACTTTCCTAAAAATTAGTAAATGGTAATAGAAATATAAGTTACCGTAACGGAAAAAAGTGCGCAGTTAAACGCACACTCCACGCTTCGACAGCCCACAATTTAGACCCATTCAGAAAAAAAATCCGATAAAATTTCAAAAATGTTCGATTCAACGTTCCCGGTGTTCTTCAGGAATTGAAAAAATATTTTCAACGGTTTTATATCATTGTGAGTTCTTTTAAGTTATATTGAGAGAGAGAGAGAGAGAGAGAGAGAGAGAGAGAGAAAGAGAGAGAGAGAGAGAGAGAGCTATTTAAAAATTATAAACAAATTTAATTAAGAAATGCATCAATCAGACATTTTTCGAAAAAATTCTTTTATTTCGATATCGTTTTTTTTAATTAGGAACTTTATGATATTTCTAAAAAAATTCCTAATTTCGGAATAAATCTTATGATATTTAAAAAAAATTTGTGAACAAATGCATTATATGGTATTAGTCGGCAGATTTTTTAAACAGATGTAAAAAAATAAATGCATCGATAAGGCATTTGTCAAAAAAAAAATCGTTTTTTTCGATGAAAACTTTTTTAAATTGGACACTTAATGATAATTTTATAAAAAATTCTAATTTATTCATCAATTTTATCAATTTTTTAACGAATTTGAGAAACAAATGCATTATTGGGGCATCTTAAGACAATTTTTTTTCAAATTTAAACTTTTATTTTTATGCTTAGTTCATGAATCTTATGATGTTTTAAACAAATTAATAAGCATATGAATTATTTGGGCATTTATCCACACCATTTTTTTCAAATACAGTTCTTTCAGTTTAAGTTTTTCAATAATCTCATTCGTTTAATAAAGCTGGAGCTTCCGAATAATGCATTTGTTTATTAAATTTGTTCATGATTATTTATAAAGTTTGCATATTTTTTTAACCCATATTTTGATGATAAAAAGATAAACCAAACTCTTTTTTGGTTGAAAACTCAACTGGTTTTCAAAAATTTATCTTTTAATTTTGAAAATTTATCTATTTTACTAGAAATTGCATACTTCTCCCATAAAACGTGAACGGTTTTGTTTAAAATTCACCAATTTTTATAAAAATTCATCTTTTTTCTTGTTAAACATTCAACTATTTTTTTCAAAATGCATATTTTTGGATAGAAAATTCAAATATTCTCATACAAAATTGCTTTCTTATTTTAAACTAATATTTTAATTCTGAAAACGCAAACTAAAATCTTTTTCGGGTGAAAATTTAACTTTTTAAAAATAATTTGTCTTTTTGATTTGAAAATTGATCTATTTTAGTAAAAATTCTATCTTTCTTGGAAAAGAGGATACCATTTCTATTTAAATTCAACAATATTTTCTAAGAAGGATTTCTTTTTTATTAAAATTCAAACAGTTTCGTTGAAACATGTTCTTTTTGGATTAAATATTCAAGTACAGTGTTAGCAGAAGATTTACTTCGAAAGAAAAGAATCAATTAATGAACTTTAACAATTTAAAAATTATATTATTGTAAGCAGTTTTAAGCTAAATACATCAAAAATTCAAAAATTAACATTTTTTTTGTTACTGAACATATTTACCTAATTAGAAGTTAAATTATTTTAATTTTAAATAGCTTAAATATCATTGAAAAGCCTCAACATTTTATTTCAAAGTCTTGAAAAATCTAGAAGTTGCTTTAAATTTCTTCATCTTTACATTTTTTTTAGAGATTTTTTCACAACTTCTAAATATGTTATAAAAAAATCAAATTTTTGCTACACTTTTTAGAAAATCCTCTAAATTTCCAATTATTTCCTTAGAATCTATAAGATTTTTTTGAAAATTTTCGAAATCTTTTTAAATATTCCCTTAAAATAATTTTATTAAATAAAAAATCTTTTTGATTTTTTCCAGGAATCTTAAAAAAATGTTTTTATTCTTTTCAAGCATTTCACAATTCCTGAAAACTTTTCAATTTTTTGTTTAAAGACTTGCAAAAATTTACATTTTATTGTCAATTAGGCTGTGGCTATTCTTGTCCAAATTTCAGTACGAATAAGCGAATTTGGTAAATACAAATACTTCGTTCCAGTTTTTAAAATCATTTTAAGTTTTAAATTAGTTTTTAATCTTTTCAAAACCTCTAAATATCTTTTAAAATTACTTAAATTTTTTTACAAATGATTAGTGTTCAATCGTTATTTGTACATCGAAATTCATCAATTTCACTTAAAAATTAAACCTTTTTTAAAATAAAATAGTTCAAACTGTAATGTTCAAAGTTCAAAAGCCATTGGAAATTTTAACGATTGAAGGTTTTCTATGTCAAACAATTCAGTTTTAAATTGTTTACTTTTAAACATTTTTGTTTGAATTAATTTGTTTCTAATGAACGGCCAAATATTGCTAAATATTAGTTATTTCTTCTTCTTATTAAAAAAATGTAATGTTGAATGGGTTGAAAATGGAATATTTCAGACTGAAACAATATTTTAAATTTAATGAAAGCCTTTGATAACGCAGATGCGCCCTCATATGCGTGATAGGTTCGTCGCACGTCGTGCGGGTATAGTTCAAGCACACGTTGCGAGTTCTTGCGCTCGATATATATATATATATATATATATATATATTTAAATGTACACTATTAAATAAAAAGCAGGTAATCCATTGTTTACCTCTCCAGAATTTGAGGTTATGTATCACTATTTTAATCAAGATTTTCATTATTTAACGTAACCCCAACTGATTATCTCAATTTCGAAATAAAATATAGTATAATTTGCTATACACTTTTCGATAAACATATTATAACAATTTGTAAAAAATGTCTCTTTTAACACGAAAAAATTGACGAAAAAATACATGTTGAGAGTCAAAATCATTACATTAAAATATCATTATTTATTTCCCTTTAGCATATATGCTAGGCGAAACTTTCACTCGAAACTACAGCGAACACGAAAACCGTTTTCAATCGGAATTATAAATTAACTATAAAATATCAAAGTGCCCACGAAGCAGATTGCAATTTTTTTTTTCAATATGGCACGCAGTTTTCGAGAAAACTAAAAAAAAGTTATGTTCACAAAAAAAGTATATTTTTTCAATTGCTTATACTGCAGTATTAAACAAAGATTTGAAAATTCGTGCGAATAATAAAATGTGGGCATTTACTTCAACTTTTGAATATAGTATACTAAAAATCACTTTAATTATTTATTTAAAATAATATAAATCAATAAATATGACCAAATACATTTTTTTCAATTTGAACCTGTTTTTCTTGTTTTTATTTTAAACAGTGGATCGGACAGAACCATCTACTTGCAAAATCGTATATCTATATGTTGGTAATTTAATATATTCAAAATTTATTGCAATTTCAAAATTCGTTGTTTCAAAAGTATTTGACTACCAGCTCCCACATTGTTACTATATCAAGAAAAATATTTAGTGCACTCTTTAAAATGAAAATAAAAATACAAAATAGGTGCTAATGGAAAAAAATCTATTTTTAAAAATAAATATTTGATTTATAAAATCTAATCTAATCAGGGATCCGGCCGGGTCCCGACAGGATCGCCCCGGTTAAAGCCGGGCGCTGGTCCGGGAATCCGGCTACAAACGTCACGGTAAACTGGTCGGATCTCGGCTTGAATACCGGTCGCGATCCGGTAGGATAATCCGGCCAGAAAACGGTTAAAAAATATGGCCTAAGGCGAGAAATTGGTAACTGATTTTTGCTATAAATGGCTAACAGGTGATGATTGTTTAACCAACCTTAATTAAGAATGCATTATTAGGCTGTTTCTCAGCATTTTTACTACCTTTTCGGTGTTTAATTTACTGTTAATAACACATTTTGAATTATTTTAATAGTTTTGTAACGGTCCATTTAAAAAATTGTATTAACAATTTAATTAACGTAGCCGTACATGGTATATAATACCAGATTTGTAGAAGTATATCTCAGGTAGGCATATAATGATAAAAACAAAAATTGTGGATCGTTATCGAACTATTAAAAAAGTTTTAAAAAAGTGTTATTAGTAGTTAATAACACACAAAAAAAAAACAAGTTTAAATTCTGAAAAATAGCCAAATGATGCATCGTTTAATTAAATTTGGTTCAATAATGATCAAATGTTATCGGTTTATAGCAACGAATTATTACTAAATAACTAGCTGATTATTCCGTGAAGAAAGTGGTGTTTTATTTATAAATATATAAAATGATACGAATTTGTTAAAACAATTGTTGTTTATAATAATAAATTGTTTGCAGCCATTAAAATGGTCTTAAAAGTTCACATCTCGTTGTTTATTCAAATGTACTTAATTTAATTACAACTATTTTTCTTCGAAATAAATAGCTAAAAATAAAAGTCAAAAATTTAATCCAGGCTTAAAATTGTTAAATGAAGAGGAAAGTTAAAAAGCGGAAGAAAAGCTAGGACGACAAGGTAAAGTAGAAAAATTATTAAGAATCCTGTTAAAAAGGTTAAAGCTTTAACCAAGCAACATTAAAGGTAAAAATTTTAAATGCCTAGTTTAAAAAAACATAACCTGTAAATAGCATACATAATTTATCATTTTATTGGTAGGTTATAAAATACTTTTTAAACTTATTTCACTAATAAAAGGTTAAAAAATATGTAAATTTGGTGGATTTTGAAGAAATTATTTGAGAGAAGTGAGGTATTTCGTTGTTTTTATCAGATTTTCAGAGATTCTAAATTATTAAAAATATTCAAAGGTTTTGTAAAAGACTTGCAGGCAATTTCAAGAGCCTTAAATGTTTCAAGAAATTCCAAATGGTACTTTATTGACAGTAAATAACCTTCCAAAACCATGGAGGCAGAAAGTCTACAACATCGAACAATGAAAAAGTAACTTACCAATAATCAAAATTTCTGTGTTTCGATTCCTATTGAAGCGAAAGACACTTTTTTCAAGAAAAATTGTTTATTTTAAATTCAAAGAATACAAATTCGTTTTGGATGTCTTAAAAGATTCCAGTGTATTTTTAAGAGATTTAAGCTATAATCGAAAATTGATTAATAATTTTTAAAAAGTAGTTTCATCTTACTTGAGAAAAATAAGTTGCATTCTTTTAGTTTATTAAGTTGTAGTTCTAATTAAAAGAATTATGGAAAATGGACTAGACATCAAAAGGCTCCGCAGGCCTTTCAAATAAATTTGTATTGTTTATTTTTTATAAGTTTTTATTTTATAGGTCATAAACTTAATTTCTACTGAAACATCATTTTGAAAAAATATATTTTTCTAATTTAATTTTTTCGAAAGTGCCCTCTGCGTAGAAAATAACCCATACACTAACATACGATTGTCTTCTTCAATAAAAATTAAATCTTTTGTTTATTTTTTCAGAATCGAGTTTGGAGTTCGAATGTTTACCTAATGGCGCTCCTATTCCGGGCATTCGTCGCCTCGGAAATTCTTCTTCTCTTGACAGACATTGTTTGCCTGAAAGATCTCTTTCTCCTGCCGAGCGTATTCTTCGTGTCAGGTCCAGGTCTCCTTATGTCAAACCTCATTCTCAGGCTAGGCTGCCTTCTACTAATGAGCGTCCTCCTCGTGTTAGGACCAGGACTTCTTCTGCCAGGCAGAGTTACCGACTCACACTTGGATTTAGACAAGAAGACCTTGGATTTATTCGGCTTGTTCCCCACACCAATCCACACCGGCGTTTCGGAATTCGAAGATTCACTTTTCCTGCCCATATACCAATTTATTTGTGCGGAAGAGGACTTTTGGATATGCGGCCCATACCAGCCGAAGAACAAAAAGTATTAACAACATCCACTGGTGACGCTATTGCAATAATGGATTCTAACACATCCCTTCGTGGAATATTTAATCACTATGGAGAAAGGGTGGGCATAAATATGATCAGCAGCAAAGTGTTCCTATTAACCCCCGAATTAGTGCGAGAAACTCCATTAGGACACAATCGCCGAATCCCAAAAAATTTTAAAGTGGTACGTGCGAGCCGCATATAAAACTCAATTATCCACAGGATTATTTAATTAAAAATGAAGGTAAAGCTAAAATGTAATATTACAAATTATCTAAGTGAATGATTGTTTCATAATTAAAAAAGTCCATAAAATAGTTTGAGCTTAGTTTTTCTAAAGTCGTGCACTTACGCCAAGTTACTTCCCACTAAAGACCTGCACACGCTCGGTTGACAACGCCCACGTCAACGCCTACGCCTTACGCCGCGCAGTTTGGAACGCATTTTAAATTACTCTCGGACGCAAAACGTACGAGAGGTTCGGGAATCGCGATTTTCAAACATACGGCCGTGAAAGGGGTTCACACTCTCGCGACGAATATATTTCAGGGGTAGTGCCTGACAACGCACACAGGCGTACTTGCGCGCGACTCTCAAAAAGCGTGGGGGTATAGAGGAGAAAATTCCACGCGCTCCTGTGGAATTGTGACGCTCGTGTATGTGGAACGCTTGTAACTTTAAGCCTCGTACATTCGGCGTCCGAGTGCATACACAGTTGAGACAATTTTTTATCAATTTAAAATAATACAACTATTAATGTGTTTAATTTTGAGTTTAAGCTTTTATTTTGCAGAGTGGCCATTTTAATGAGGAAAAATAATTTTCAATCATCTCTCCGTTCGAAAACGTTTTTTGCAACTTGAATGAAACAATTCGAACTCATAAAGGTGAAAAATTCCGTTCAAAACATGAAAATATATAATAAAGTATAGGCTATACTCAAAATAAAAACAAGTTTTTAAATTCTCTAGAAATTTTAAACAAATTTCTTTCCTCTTTATTCAAGCATTTAGAATGCTTAACAAGTTTCTAAGTTTCAAGTTTCTAAATTTAATTTCAATATCTTTTAAAACCTGTATTTTTCTAAACATTTCATGGAATATTTTTATATATTATATGATTTTTGACATTTTTTCGAAACTTCTAAATAACTTTTTATATCATTCAAATTTTCTCTAAAACTTCTTTTACAATCTTTTAAATATACTCTCAAAATTAATTTTTAAAAGAAATATTCATTTTTAATTTTCCAATTTAGAATAATTATCGTTAACTTGCAACATGAAAAAGTTTTAACTTCGATGAATTATACAGATCAAAGGTTCAAAAAATAATCCACGCTATAATTTTCATGGCTTTAAATTAAAGAATGAATCTACTAATGTGAAATTTTTTTGAAAATTATATCATTTCAAGGAATTTTCAGTAAAAAGGATAAAAACTTGAAAGATCACAATTTTTTAAGTAACAATTTTCAAATTAAAAGCTAAATTCTCTTTTATTTTAAGGTGTTATGAAATAATAATAGTTCACTTGTTATTTATACATCAAAATTTGTTTTTTTAATATTTTGAAATATTCTTTTAAAATTATTTTTATAAATAAAAATAATTTGAAAAGCCATAGCCGGGTAAGCATGGGTGGTCTGCTTTGGAAGATATTTGGTACAAGGTATCACAGCAGTTCTAAAAAAATCAAGAGTCAATTCTGGCAAATAGAAATAAGAAAAAATTTTTTTTGGAATTTTGGAAAATAAAATTTTTAATGAAAACTTGTTTGCACCGCCGTAATTATTTTCTTAGAAAGTGACCCTCGACCTTAGTAACAAAATATATTTTCCCCGGCATGATCCCAATGGTATCCCAGTTATTTACGCTCTGTACCTCTAAATTCTTAAGTGTATTCTGAAGACGGTACAACCTGTGTAAAAAATGATACTGTTATGTTTTAACAGATTTTGGCCATGCATTTGAAATTCTAAAGACGCTCTCATTTATTATTATCAATTTACGAGAATCGCGAATTCATCAGCCTAAAGCGATTAGCCTTTATTGTGCTTCACGTATCTTCGTGGTTTTGACACTCTTACATTTACGCCAACCGATCAATTATCACTTTTTTGGTTAATTCAAAAAAACAATCAGTAATTAAGATAACCTTTGTTGTCAATTAGACTTGATATAGAAGTAATATCAGTTGATCCTTCAACAGTTCACTTTCGGTTCCAGTCATCGGGTTCTTGCATAAAAAAGCACTCACGCGATTATATTCCGAGTAACAGTCACCGATGCTCATAGTAAAATGTCTACTAAAAAACGTAATTCTTAAAATCATTCGTAATTCAGTTTCTGTTTCAGTCATACGGTCCTGCAGTAAAAAAGCACTCACGCGATTATATTCCTAGTAACGGTCACCGATGCTCATAGTAAAATGTGTACCAAAAAAACGTAATTCTTAAATTCTTAAATTCATTTTTCGATCCAACGATTATTGGGCTCAATAGTTACTTGTCGGAAAAACTGTTCAATCGCTCTCTTCACTAATGTTCGCGACCGAATGCATTACACTACTAGTCTTGTGTAATTGTTTTTTGATCTCAATCATTAGGTGCCGGGAAGAAAAGATACCTGTTTTAATATCTTAGGTGCATATTATTGAAAGAGTAATCTTTTCTGTGGCTTTGTGATTTTCCCCTTGTCCAGAAATTAATTGCTCCGGGTGGAAGAATCTATTTGCATAAGCCTTTTGCAAATTCTTCAAGCTGCTTTATACAGCTAAATCTATTTTCTTGTTTCAATTAGTTCTACTCCTACGCAACTAGAAAGATGTCATTCGATAAGGGTATTTCTTCAAACAGTAAAAAATGTTCAGTGTGTCTAAACTTTTTGAAGAACGTTTCAGGCCGTTGTGAGACAATTAAATCAATAAATGAAGCTGAGGCCTTTTCTATCAGTTTTGGGAAAGCAGTCGCCATCAATGATGTCTTATGTGGAGTTTCCCGTGTTATTTTTGATAAAAAATGGAAGTTGGATATTGAGAGCACACAAAAATTAAAAACGGATTCTCCAAAAAACCTTGATTTCGATTATGACAGCGACATTTCTCTAGAATCCGATGTTAAGGACCCCAAATTTAGACGAAGATTGAGATCCACCTCTGGAGATTCTGAAGACGAGTATATTCGTGTACACATTCAAAGAGCTGTTTCAACGCATGCATATTCTTGCGTTTGTTATTCAAACAAGAATTTAACAGTTGTTCTACAAGAAGCTCGCATTCAATCGTATGTAAATAGAAAAATCTACATCGCAAAGGGAAATCGATGTTGTCAAGATGATCTGATAAAAATCGTTTTTTTGACGAAGACCTGAGAAAATTGCGTATCTATTCAAACACATCAAATATAAAAGCTTCAGAGCTAATAAAGTTAATGGATGGTCTAAGCATCAAATGCGATGCTGTAGTTCTTGACAAAGTTGCAGATTTCAACTTTTCAGAAGAAAAGCTGCAGATCTTCACGTGCTTGAATTGGGGGAGCGGTGGTAAGTTGCGCGATATGATGACTTCCTTAACAAAATAGTAAAACTCGTACAGTAACAGAAGCTCTTATAGTATTCTTGTTCAAATTACGAACGGGAAACTCCAATAAAATAGTTTCTGCTATTTTTGAACTTGAGCGAGAGCAACTCGTCTCAGAATATTCCGCATCGATAATGAAATCTTTTGAAAAAGACGTACTTCCGGCTCGATTTGGATTCGACGCTGTATTAAGGTGCGATCTAATTGCAAACCATACTACAAAAATGGCTAAGACATTGTACAGTGCTAATTACAAATTGATGGTTATTTGTGACGGCACTTACGCTTGACACCAGAAAAGTGGAAACAACGAATATCAAAGAAAATCATTCTCTGGGCAAAGAAAGTTCCACTTTGTAAACCCTTTACAGTGTATACAGCTGACGGATATGTCCTCGAAATGCTTGGTCCGTACTGTGGGAATCAAAATGATGCAGATATAATGAAGAAAGTTATTAAGAATCCTAACGGTTTGCGAAAATTGATGAAGAAAGAAGATTTTTTCATTCTTGATAGTGGCTTCCGGGATGTTGTGAACCTGTTGAAAGCGAAAGAATTTAATGTTTTAATGCCTGCATTAAAAGGTAAGAGATCGCAGTTAACAGCTACTGAGTCAAACGATTCGCGATTTGTAACTAAAATCCGATGAACCGTTGAGGCAATTCACGGTAAAATAAAACAAAAATATCGCTTATTAGATAAAGTCATCGACAATAAATTGCTTCCCAAGGTTGGATTATATTTTAGGATCGCATCTTTCGTGTCCAACAAATTTGGTAAAGGATTGCTGTCTGATGTAGAGCTGTTTGAAGAAATTGATTTAAGGATGAAAAATCAAAAAAGTGTCGAGAACACTTTAGCCGAAGAGGCAGAAGAGGCCAAAGAGAAAGGGTGCTATCGTAAGAAAATCATAGTTAAGAGCCTTTCATCTACCTAGATTTTAGATTTCCCAGAAATGACAGAAAGGGACCTTAAAATATTGTTCACTGGATCCTACCAACTTTCCCAAACAGTGTCATACTTAGCCGAGATGACGAAAAAGGAACTATTAACATACAAGCTGCTAAAGCCCATTCAAATATTATAAAGGTTCAAGTTCAGTCACGCCACATATCTCGAAAATTATATAGGTGCTTCATTGAATATGTGCCTGAAAGTATTGGTGTCTCTGGTGTTTCTCGCTATGCATGTGAATGTGCAAATTGTCGAAGAACTGTAGGATACTGTTCACATGTAGCAGCTGCTACCTACTATCTATCTCACGCACGATATTTAACAAAAATCGTTAGACGAGCTGAAATTCTCAATAGTCTATTCGCAGAAAACAACACTGATCCCCCAGTGGGCACAAAGTTTGGCGACGTCTTCACGACATCGTTACGACATTTTTACGACAACTTTACGACATCCTATGTCCATGTCGTTAAGGTGTCTTTACGATATCGTAAATAAGTCGTATGATCTGACGATATCTTTACGATATCGCAAAGACACCGAAACGACATGGACATAGGATGTCGTAACGTTTTCGTAACGATGTCGTAAAGACTTCGCAAAATTTTTTGCTTACTGGGCCTGTAATAGATGAGAATAGTGATGAAGATGAAATGAATTCTATAATTAAGAATCGTGTTCCAATGCAATTCATGTAGACGTATGTAGTTTGTTTCGTGTATATAGTTTGTATAGTGTATATAGTTTGAATATTGTATATAGTTTGTATAGTGTCTATAGTTTTTTTATGGTGTACAATGTGTAAAGTCTTAAGAGGTACAAACCTGACTGATAACCTCCACGTGGTGTACCTTGGGCAAACTTAAAAATAGTTTGGCGAATGTTGGCAGTTAACGGGAAGAATATTCTTCGTATATTTTAACGTGAATTTTGAAATATTGCATATTTTCAGGCGCTCTGCGTAATGCATATTGCGTTTATCGTGTACATTAGGTGTCTGTAGTATGTACGTGTATAGCGTATATCATAGCAAACGGAAAAGGACAAAAATACAAGATTCAAAGTAAAATCTATGCAATATCATATCTATAATTACAACTAATGCTAATTTAAGAAATACATTTGTTTAAATCAGGAAGACCCCTCGTTTCAATGGAATATTATGGTTTTTAGGGGCCAACAACACAATTTTCTTTTTTTTTCACTGTGAAGCACCATTGGGATCATCCTGGGGAAAATATATGTTGTTACTAAGGTCGAAAGTCACATTGTAAGAAAAAAATTACGGCGGTGCAAAAAAGGTTTCATTGAAAATTATATTTTTCAAAATTCCAAAAAATTTTTTTTCCTATTTGTAATTGCTAGAATTGACTCTTGATTTTTTTTGACTGCTGTGATACCTTGTACAATATATATTTACACCATTAACATTTATTAAGCCATTTTCGAGAAAATTAACATTTTTGATTTTGCGAAAAAATTGTATAACTTGTGGAAAAAATTTTTTTTGAAGTTGGCACTTGGAGTAAATTAGTCTCATAATGGGACAAACTTACCATATAAATATTAACCAAATATCTTACGAGACAGACCACCCATGCTTTCCCGGCTATGGCCTTTTTACAGGAATCTTAAGTATATATTTTTTATCATGAAAGCTTCAAAAATTATTTTAAAATATCAAAATCTTATTTAAAGATCTTCAAAAATATACATTTTCTTACATAATTTTTAGAATCAATCAAAACTTTAAATTATTTTCGAGTTTGTTCAAAACTTTTATATATCTTTTAAGCCTAATTGTATTTTTTCTAAGGTAATAATTGTTCCATTTGTATTCATTCTTCAAAATTTGATTTTATTTTATACTTTTTTTACGTATTCTGTTCAAAACAATTTAAACAAAAATCACTAACAATTTTCCGTGAAATATCTTAAAATTAATTTTCTAAGATAAAAAACCATTTCAATTTTCATAGGAACCTGAATGAAATTCGTGTATAATTTTATTTTTCTTTATTTGGAATCTTTTCAAATTTCAGTTATTTTCGAAATTCTTTCAAAATTTATGAATATCTTGTAAATTAATTATTCGAATTTTTTCTACAATTCTTAGTAAAACCTGCAAAAATTAAAAAAATGCCTAAAAATCTTCCAGATGTTTTTCTTCACCATTTTGGAAATCTCAAATCTTTTAAAATAAACTTTTAAGAATAATAAAGGGATATATACAAAATATTCAAATTGGCTATCGGGAAATACGTATTTTCAATGGAAATGTAAATTTTCAAATGAAAAAAATAGTTTAATTTCCAACCAAATAGTTGAACATAAATATTTTTATGAAGTTTCCCATAACAAAAATAATCTTCTACTAAAAACCAAGACGTCTTATGATACAAATTTTTAACCAAATAGTTAAATTTTCATCTAAAAAAATTTAACCATAAAAAAAATAGTTCAATTTTAAGCCTGAAAATGAATTTTGGAACTAAAACGAATATTCAATAAAATTGTCCAATTCTCATCGAAATTATGTTTTGACTAAAAAATTTAATTTTTATCCAAGAAGATTTACTTTCAATCAAAAAACAACGATTTTTGTACAAACTAGTTACATTTTTCTCGTGAGAAATTAATGAAATTAATTAAAATTAAAATAATTGTTTATAACTTTATATGTTGTTACTAAATTTACCACTTATTTCAATTTTCCGTTATGAACATTATTCGAACGGTGAATTGCGAGTTTGAGAAAAAGCAAATTTTTTTTAGAACTAAGAGACATACATATCAATTTTTTAAAATAAAGTCTTTGTAATAATAAAACAGAATCGTGCCACTATATTTGTGATTTCTAAACCTGTTTTTATTAATTATGAATAAATAACACTTTATCTCAGACATTTATTCGAGGATCAAAAATCTTATCCTTGAAATAAATCATTTTGCCGCTATATTTGCAGAAATATTGTTAGAAGAATAAAAAAGCAAAAAAATCGGCTTTCACGAATTTAAAAAAAAATTAAATGCAGAGTAATTTAACAAAATCATAAATCGGCTGAGAAATATATTATGTGTGTTTGGTAAATAATAATATCTTTGGCTGAAAATTTTATTGTTTTGTTAAAAATTCGTTTTCTGGATTAAAAATCAATTTTTTCAACTGAAATTTTAACGATTAAATTTTTAGTTAAAAAAACTCGTTCTTTGTTTGATTAAAAATTAAATTTTCTTAAAATGTCAATTTAATTATTCGGCCTTCGGTTGAAAAGTGATTTTTTATATTCAACAATTAAACTTTTTGGTTAAACAATGATGTATTTTGTCAAAAAATAATATTGTTAGCAGAAAATGATTAATGTTCCTGGTTAAAAATTAATTTTCTTAGGGGAAATATTTATCATTTTTATTAAAAATGCTTTTCATTGGTTAAAAATTGATTTATTTTGATGAAAATTCATCTTATTTGTTAGAAAACCTTTTTTGACCGAATATTTAACTATTTTATGTTTAATTTAAAATTTCCATTTTGAAAATTAAACTATTTTGTTGAAAATTCTAATACAGATTTAGTTGAAAAGGCGTGTTTTTCGGCAAAACGTTAATATTCTTGATAAAATATGTATTTCTTTATTTTAAAATGTTCAACTATATCGCGGAAAATTCATTTTTTGGATAAAAATTTATTGTTTATTTGTAAAAAACTAAACTATTTTGTTGAAAATTTTTTATTTTCTGGTTAAAAATAACTTCGATAACTGAAAATTTAAAAACTTCAATTTTTAGTTGAAAATTTTTATTTTTATTTTTATTTGGAATTCAACTATTTGATTAACAATTCATGTATTTGGTAGACAATTTATGTTCATGGCTAAATATCTTTTTTGTTAGAAAATTCGTCTTTTTTACTAGAAAATTAATCTTATTTGCTAAAAATTCATCTTTTTGGTTAGAAATTCAATATTTTGTTAAATATTCATTTTGTTCTGTGAAAGATAATTCAGTTTTCCTAAAAATTTATTTTTTATACTGCAAATTGATTAATTTTGTTAAAAATTCGTCTTTTTAATTAAAAAATAATCTTGTTTGGGAATTGATCTTTATGGTTAAAAATTGAATAATTTTGTTAAAAACTTATTTTTTGGGGGGAAAGAGTGATTATTTAAGTTGGAAATTAATCTTTTTGGTTTGCAATTTATATATTTTGTTAAAGATTCTATTTTTGGGGGGAAAGAATGATCATTTAAGTTGAAAATTAATCTTTTTGATTTGCAATTTATATATTTTGTTAAAGATTCCACTTATTTTCTAAAAAATTATTCTCTTTCATTCTAATTTCACCTTTTTTAGAATATGAATGATTTAGTTAAAAATTTAGTTTTTGGAATAAAGCTTTATAACTTTCATTGAAAATCTGTCTTTTGGGTAGAAAATTTATCATTCTGGTTGAAAATTCATAATTAGGTTAAAGATTCGTTTTTTTGGTAAAAAATTTATCTTTTTCGTTAGAAGTTCAAAAAATTTGTTAAAAATTCTCCTTTGTCTGAAAGATTTAGTAGACATTTTTTTATTAATATTTTTTATTTTAAAGTTGAAGTATTTGGTTAAGAATTCGTGATTATCGGTTGAAAATTAATTTTTTTACTGAAAATTTACGATTTCACCGTTGGTGTAAAATATAAAATTTACCGTATTTTTAGTTAAAAATTCGTTTTTCTTGGTATAAAATTAATTTTTTCGTTTTAAGATTCATCATTTAAGTAGAACATTAATTTTTTTCGTGGAAAATTAATTTTCTTAACTGAAAAAGTAGCTATTCTGTTTTTGGTAAAATTTTCTTTTAGTTAGAAGTACATGTACTTTGTTAAAAATTCCTTTTTTTTTGTTAAAAAGAGTAATTTTTTTATTGAAAACTCATACATTTGGTTAGAAGTAATCTTTTTAACTGAAGATTCATCATTTTTATTGAAAACTTAGGTTCTTGCTTCAAAATTTAGCTTATTTGTTTAAAGATGATTTTTCTTTTTAAGTTATTAATTATTTTGAATAAAAATATAACTGTTCGATTTTTTATTTGCAAGTTACGTTCTCTACTTGAAAATTCAGGTTTTTTTTTGAAAATTCGTCGTTTTGGTCAAATAAGTTTCGATCCGGACATTTTTTCTTATTTTTAATACGTATAGTAAAACGTATAGTCGTGTATCATTCGTATCTTTTTTTCTTCAATTGACGCATTGAACCCTATTCCGTTTATTTAAAAAAAAAGTTCTTTCAATTTTATTGCGTAATTTCTGTTATCCCGAAATATGATTTTTCAAAAAAGTAGATAATTTTTTTTAAATAGATGAATTAAGCAATAAATAGTTTAATTTCCTACCAAAATTTTTACATTTTCTGAGCCGTTTAAAATGTAAATTGTGTTGGGATTATTCGAAATTATTTTAGCGCCATAAAGCCGTCAAATAATTTAAGGAATGTTGTTATGTTCGAGTTAATCATATCTTATTAATGATGCCTCATTATATAAATTGTGATAACACTTAAGGCGAATTTATCAACTGAATTTTATTGATTCATATTGACTTATAAAATGTAAATACTTCAGAAGGACAACCCAGGCGTCTATAATCCATGTGTTTACGTCTACAGTTTAGATGATTGTAATAAATAAACGTTTATTTTTTGGCCAGCTGGTTAAAAAAAATTGACTTACAAAGCACTACAATCTTCATTGGTTACATTACTCAATCAATTCTTCATTAATATCTTCAGCAGTTTATTCTTAAATTTAAAATGATAAGGATTCTTCGTACACTCTCCCTACCCTTAGCGCTCATTTTTAATTATATTGGTAAGTATAATAGTACATGTAATATATATGAAATTTCCAATTTTATTTTTAACGGAAGTATCTAGAATTTACATGGTAAAAAACTGAATTCGAAAAAAGTCTCGATCAATAAGGGGTCCGCACATATGGTACGCTCCTAATTGTATACCCGGAAAGATTAAACACTCTCAGCAGTGTAATCCTATCTTCGAGTGTGCATTAACTTTGAGAGAACTTTTTGTGAAATTTCGGGTTTATTTGGAAAAAAATGTTACCAGTTAATGATTCAAAGTATTGTCCACCGCTAGAGACTAGTTTCACCCAACTTTCTAAAAGCATACGTCTACCACGTTAGAAAAACGGCTCCTCCACGAATTGACCCATTTTTTAGCATCTTTTTAATTAGACGGCGCGATGTGTGGAGAAAATGGCGGCTGGGGTAGGGTTTCCTATTTCAGCTTTTGTAAGAATGTTTTTAAAGGTTTTGAAGCACAGGGCTGAGAGTTGTCATTCAGAAGAACAACTTTATACCTCCTTGTATTTCGGCCATTTTTCCTTTAACGCTTGGCTCAATCGTATTATCTGTTTTCGATAAAGGTCTCTGGTGATTTTGGTATTTCATATTTTTTAGATTATCATAGCGAATCTACTTCTCATCGCCAGCGATACTTTTCTTCGGATTAAAAACTAAAAGTAAAATTGCCTACAAATTCTGCTTTGTTGCTATGTAAGTCGAAATCTTTAATGCTACAAAAACTATTCTGTTTATGTTTCGATGAAAGGACACCTAATGAGAACTTAGTCCACAAAATGGAGCTTCGACATGCACATAGTAACGATATGCCGCCATGTGATGTAGTTGAAGTAACGCCATCTCTTAGAAATTCCTCAAAATTAATGCACGCTCCCAAATAAAATGATTAATTAGATAAACTATGCACATTAGGGTGGCTCAAAAATGCCTTTTTGTTTTAGAGGGCAATGATCCACCCCATTTTTCCAAATCCAAAAAAAGAGATTCCATAATTTTTTATTTTTATATTCAAACAGGTGCCGATTTTGACTTGAAGTTTCCCATGTGAAATCCATGGGATAAAATCACTTTTTTTAGTTTTGGAATAATTTTTTAGGGTTTGAAAAAATGTGACGGGAAAGTATGGGGGCCTGTAGAGAATTATCCAACCAAGAATTTCATGTATTAGACACGTGGATTTGACACCTCCACACACCCCTGCGAGTACTTGAAAACTATCGTAAAAACAAAAAGTGTTATAAACATTAGTTAATTAATTTTCAACTATTTAAAAAAATTTAATTTGTTTAAATAATTTCCTTTCGAACTTTTTAAAAATAAAAATTATTACTGTGGGTCTAGTGGAATATTGATCAGTGATAATTAATTACTGAATAATAATTAATTTATCAGTAACATTTAAGTAATAATTTTTATAAGAAGTATTTTAAAAAAATCAAACAATATTGATAAATATTCCATTGAAGAAATATTAATAATTTTTAATACAAAAATTAATAAAACAAATTCCATTTCTTTAAACAATGGAAAATTGATGAATGAGTGTGAATAAATATTCCACTAGACCAACAGTAATAATTTTTAAGGAAAAATACGAATATTTCAAAAAAAATTCAAACAAATTACATTTGTTTAAATAGTAAAAATTATTTAACCAATGTTAATAAATATTGCACTAGACTAATAGTAAAAAATTTTAGGGGAAAAAATGAATTTCGAAGAAAAAATTATTTAAACAAATTCCATTTCCTTAAATAATTTAAAAATAATTAACCAATGATAACAAATATTCCACTAGATCAATATTACTAATTCGATTTAAAAGTTTTTGTTTAGAAATGCTCAGCAATTCATTTTTAAGAGAATTCTTGTTTGTCTTTTTTAAAATTTTTTTTCACAGAGCAAGAATATATAAACAAATATAGTGATAAAAATTGACCATTTTAGCTTTGTGAATTTTCCTCTTAAGAAAAAATACAGATAGAAACTCACTATCAGCCGAAATTAATGCACATGCATTCATAGAATATAATTTATTTTAATAATATTTAACTTAATTATTATAAACATTTTTTATAAACAAATTCTTATTAGTGTTTTTCTATCATAGAAAAAATCGTTTATTTCACGTTAGTTGCTAATATCTTTTATAAGAGTCATAATATGTAAGAATAAAATTAGCATGAGTTAACAACTATTGTGTTTATAAACGTTTCTACAAACAAATTCTTTATAAACGAGTTTTTCTCATAGCTGAATTGATTTTTCTGAACAAAGGTGATTCACAATTGTCTTTAAAGCCATTTATATACTTCAAGCCTTATCAAACATAAACAATATATATTGTTTATAACAATTTAGTTAAACAAGTCTCCTAATCGGCCGTTTCCTCGTAGAAAAAAAATGTTTTTTTCTTCAATGATTATTGGAGTGACATTTACTGAGGTGACTAACCAACGGAGTTAAATAAAGAATTATTTATATGATTGTTATAAACAATTTTTTAACAAAATTATGATTAATTTTTTTACATGCAAAAAGGACGGTTTTCCACTGAAATTATCTGACAATAAACTAACAGTGATTCCAAAATTGGATATGGGACATTAAATAATAATTTGCGTAATTGTTAATAACAATTTTAAAACAATGCGTGATAATCTGTGGTTGGTCGTAGAAAAAAGTTATTTTATCTTCAATCATTTTTGTGATCATCTTATTTGTGTTATTGAATCAATGAAAAAATTGATACTTATAATAATAATGAGATTATTATAAAAAAACTTAAAATGAATAAATTACGATTTAGAACTCGAATCATTTTTAGATTCGAGTTTTTCTATTAGTTCATCGAGTTCTTGATCAAGTTCAACTTCAACTTTTTCCCATTCAGGCTTCAAAGATGCGGTGAACCTGGAACTGTACTTTTTAGTTGAGAGTCACTTGTTCTTCATTTGTTTTTCATGAAGTTACGTACAAAACAAATGAAAGATAAGTGACTTCTGAATACACAAGTACAGCGTTATTGCACCTTATTTTCACTTGTTCCTTATTTATTTTTCAGGAAGTTGCATAAAACAAATGAAAGATAGGTGACTTCTAAAAACGCAAGTACAGCGTTATTGCTATGGACAGTTTGCTACGGAAATTGTTATTAACAATTACGCAAATTATTATTTAATGTCCCATATCCAATTTTGGAATGACTGTTAATTTATTGTCGGATAGTTTCAGTGGAAACCCGTCCTATTTGCATGTAAAAAAAATAAATCATAATTTTGTTGAAAAAATTGTTTATAACAATCATATAAGTTATTCTTTATTTAATTTCGTTGGTTAGTCACCGCAATAAATTTCACCCTAATAATTATTGAAAAAAAAACATTTTTTTCTACGAGGAAACGGCCGATTAGGAGACTTGTTTAACTAAATTGTTATAAACAATCTATATTGTTTATGTTTGATAAATCTTAAAGTATATAAATGGCTTTAAAGACAATTGTGAGTCACTTTTGTTCAGAAAAATCAATTTACCTATGAGAAAAACTCTTTTATAAAGAATTTGTTTATAGAAATTGTTTATAATAATTAAGTTGAATATTATTAAAATTAATTATATTCTATGAATGCATGTGCCATAATTTCGGCTAATAGTGAGTTTCTATCTGTATTTTTTCTTGAGATAAAAATTCAAAAAGTTAAAATGGTTAATTTTGTTGCTATATTTGTTTATATATTGTTGCTCTGTGAAAAAAAAATTTTAAAAAAAGCAAACCACAATTCTCTTAAAAGTTAATTTCTGAGCATTTCTAAAAAAAAAAAACTTTTAAATCGGTTAAGAAATACGACCTGTGGGCGATTATGAACAGTAAATTCCTATTCCAGACTACTGTGCGGCACCTGTTGAACTAAAAAAATAAAAAATTAGGGAATTTCTTTTTTCGGATTTGGAAAAAATTGGGGGGATCGTAGCCCTCTATCAGGCAAACAAATTTTGCCAAGCATTTTTGGACCACCCTAATACACATCCAGGTACGCATATGTTACACTGCCAATTCTGCGCGTCAGGATTTAGAAGTCTAAAAGAAACTCTTATTAGACGAATCTGAGAATTTGATTTGTTAAGATGTTTCGGAACATCAACCAGTCCCATATTCATTCTCAAAAATACATCCTAAAAGGCGACATACAAAAAAGGATTGCCAAAGTTTTTTCGTACAACATTTACCTTTGTTTAAAATTTATATTTTGTCAATGATTTGTCTTTTCGAGTTAAAAGTTCACCTTTTTTAGTAAAAATATTGCTTCATTCTTGGATAGCATGCAACTGTTTTGTTGAAAATTTAACTACGAGTATTTTTTTGAAAAGCCGTACTTTTTGGTTGGTAATTCTGTTTTGTTAAAACTTCAACCTTTTTGTAGGAAATTAACTTTTAGTTTGGAATTTATATTTTGGAATTGAAATATGAACTGAAATCTTCTCTGGATAAAAGTTCAACTTTAAAAAATGTCGTTTTTTGCCAAAAATTCTTCGGTCTAACTACAAATTCAATCTTTCCTGGATAAAATGCGACTATTTGGTAGAAAATTGATCAATTTGGTTAAAAATTCATCCATTTTGGTTTAAACCATTGGTCTTTTTGGATAAGAAATTAATCTTTTCTCGTAGAAACGTATTTTTTGTTAATAAATCGTACTTTGATCTTCAAAACTAAACTGGAACCTCTTTTAACTGAAAATACAACTATTTCTTTGCATTTTCTTAAATTAATATTTATCTGTTTTAAGAGCAATCGCATCTTTCTTTTTGATAAAAATACTGAAAATTTAACTTTTTCATTTTTTTAAGATTGATATTTTTTAGTAGAAAATTCTCATTTTTTGGTCAAAGAAATAATTTTCTCGGTTTAAACTTTTATTTTTGTCGAGTGAAAATACATGAGTTTCGAGAAAAGTTAATTTGTTGCTGAAACGTCTTTTGACTTGAAGGTTAAATAATTTAGATCAACTTTTATTGATTTCTTAAGTAGAAAATCTTCATTTATTGGAGAGTCCTTTTTGGTTATAAAATTCTTTATTTCGTTGTATAAATTTAATCTTTTTGATTAAAATATAAGCTATTACATTTTTTGTCGGGTATTTATCTTTTTAGATTGAAAATTCAACTATTATGTTAAAAAGTGAGACCACAGGTTAGAACCCAGATTCATTTGTTTTAAATTTACAACACCAGCCTAAAGTTATCCTCTTCGAAGACAAAAACAAAAAATAATAATTCGATAAAAAATTACAACCCTGGCTTTTACAGTTTAAAACTCAAAGCTTTTTTATTATAAAATTGGATTTCAAAACTGCAAGGAGTTGTCAAGTACATTAAGATTTTTGAACATGGTTTTTATTGTCAATTTAATAGTATTTAACATAGTTGTCAACTGCTTGCATCTTTATTATCTCAATCAGTCAGAACAAAATTTCGATGTTACGGAAACTTTTGCATGCTCATTAAGATGGTAAATAATTGGCTTATTCTAACATAAGTTAAAGTTTCACTACCCACCTAAATCACGCGATTAGGGAACATGGAATTCTTAAGGGGGTATCCCTATGTAGATCGCGAAAAATCGAAGAAAACTTTGGGAATTTTTTGTAACAAAACTACACAATGTTTCGATCTCAAATTGGGACTGATATTTGATGACGTTTTATAACAATAAACAAATTTTTTAAATGCAAAATATTAGTAAACAAATCCGCCATGACGCGCGAAAGTTGACAACTTTTTTTCCCTTCTGGTTTTATAGGCAACGCCATCGGTCCTGTGCCTCTCTGAATAATTTCAATTAGTTTTTTTGTTACTATAAGATGTATACCTCGTCCATATACCTATTTTCAAAGCATGGAAAAATTATTTCACAAAATGACAAAAAAAAAAATTGCGGAATATTTTTTATTGCTTATGCAAATAAGAGCCATAACAGCTAAACCGCTTCGAATTTCGGTCTAAAATTTTAACAGCGTACTCTTGAAATGTTATACTTTCGATTTGTACAATTAAAAAAAAATCGATTTTTTCATCAACCTACATAGGGATACCTCCTTAAACGTTTTTAAAATTCTAAAGTAAGGTTATAATTACCGAAAGCCATTTTACCAGGCAGTATTCATTTGATCGCGGTCTACCTGCTCGTCTTACCCTATCCACTCGACTTCCCCTCACGTTGCTGACTGAGAAAAATCGCTGTGTTAAGCCGTGCCAGCGGGAGGCCCCTTTGTCCTAATAAGGAATAAAATACCAAAAATTTTAAATGTGCTCATTTTGCAGTTGATACAAGTCGCGGTGTCGTTTTAGATTAATGCGGACTTAATCTAAGATGATTGGATAGTCGAACGCAGTGGCGCGTGCTGAGGCCGGTTCCCGGAGGACCCGTCGCTTGTGTCACTGCTGACTGATGGTGGGTGCTGTTTCAAGGGGAACCGTAGCTCACTGCTGGGAGCCGGTTTGGGAGGAAGCATAGTTCACTGATGGGAGCAGGTTTAAGAAAAATCATAACCCGGCGTCGACGTCGGAAGTGATGGCCCAGGCGGAGCGATGCAGAAGAGATGCCCTGACGGGTGGCGTTCGGTTGTTCTGCCGGAGAAATGTACAGGGCTGTGTCTGATCAGAACAGAAGCTCACTGCTGCGTTGCCGCGTTGAGTGTTCGTGAACGTGGATACTGCTGACCACGGCACCCAAGTGTTCTACGCGGCAGCTTGCATTTAAGGTATCGCGAAGTGCGTTTAAGCGGCAGAGGATACGGGTAGAACGGTTGGGGTGGGAGAGTTTTTGCCCGTTTCCAGGCATAGGATGAATAGGATTTAGTTGGAGCGGTAAGAGAGAGAGAGAGAGAGAGAGTGCGAGACTGTCAGATCTGTATGCGAGCTTACTGACCTCTAGAAGGAAGAAAGAGAGCGAGGTTTTGCGAAGATGTATGCAAGCTTACCGACCTCTGAAGGGAGAGAGAAAGAGAGACCTGCGATGCTTCAGAGAGCTTACCGATTTCTGTATGTATGTATATTTCTATATTATCGACCTCTGAAAGAGAGAGAGAGAGACTTCCGGAGCTGCAGTCAGCCTACCGGTCACTAAGGAGGAAGAGAGAGAAGGAAAGTAAAGTAAAACTGTCATTGATTTAAATGGTTTTTACTCTGAGCTCAAAAAAAGGTAAAAGTACCGGAGATGTTCGTAGGATGTTTAGTCCTGTTCAGGCTCGGTCAACTACGTGTGAAATAAATGGCGAAATTCAGCGCCATCTGCGATGGGCGGGAGAACTACAGAAGTATGCATTTGTCGGTCGCTATATATGTGCATGCTCCTTCCTTAGGTGTGTTGACTAGTAAAATAATTTAAGGAAAAAGGATGAGTAAAGACAAAGTTAAGAAAACAAGAAACGCAAAATAAGAAATTAAAGATAATTATCATTCAATTTCTCATTTTACGTTTCTCATTCACTTAATTTTGCTTTTATTTTTGTATCTTAAGTAGAAAAAGATAATTACGAGACAAGTTAGAATGTGCATACGTATGAATTTAAATTTTTTCTGAAGCGGAGTTGACCTGTGATATACAGTTTTTAAAAATATTTTATGACCACACTAGTTTGCGTTTTCAAGTAATCCTTTTCATTGAAGTCATATCGGCACACGAAAAACTGTTTTGAGGTTATGGTCTCATACGGTGACAGCAGCAGACTACACGTGATAATAACAAATGTCAACAATTTTCCGCGCACGCGCTTTTTACCCTAATTTGCGCCATCTACGATGGGCAGGTGAACTAATTTGACTCTCCTCGCTGCCTCTCAATCCCCCGTGCCGAAGTTATAAAAATTCGCCATTTTCCCTTACTGAGTTGACCGAGCATGGTCCTGCAGTGATCCCAGATCTGAAACGAGATGCGGTCCAATACTATGACAGGGCTATGTCCGTGTGAATATAGTAGGAGACGCTGTAAATGACTGAGTTGCGCG
>NC_046657.1:152589132-152599622 GCF_010883055.1 Belonocnema kinseyi
CGCGCAACTCAGTCATTTACAGCGTCTCCTACTATATTCACACGGACATAGCCCTGTCATAGTATTGGACCGCATCTCGTTTCAGATCTGGGATCACTGTGGTCCTGTTCGGAAGTCCGAGCGAGAGTGCATCGTTTCGGTCGGATGCAACGCCTTTTAAAGCCGTCGGCCGCGAGGCTGCCGGCTGGCGGTTGGCGCGGCATTCTCGGCGAATCGTGTGGAGGATGGAGGGGCGTTCTGGCTGCGTCGGCATCCCCTTCTCTCGAAATTTTTCGCGCGCAGCGTTCACCATTAAAACTTAAAATACAACATTAATAATAAAATAACGAAGAGTAAAAATGAAAAAGATGAAATTAATATTGAAATGCGGGAAAATATATACTGAAGTACAAACAGCAATAAAATACAAAATTAATATTAGACGTAGTTGATCGCCGCTGCCCAAGTTTCCTCAGAGGAAAGAAAGAGAGAGAGCTTCTACTGAGAGAGAGGTATTGAAGGGTCAGGCACATGCCTACCAGGTATGGCGCGTGATGGGAATACCTTCCCATACAGCTGTCGCCAGGTCCGGTTTATTACTTTCTTTCTTTCCTCTCGAGTTTCGTAACTCAAAGGGGATAACGAGGTCGTCAAGATTATAGGTTATGTTTTTACCCTAGCTAGAATTATGGGATTTTCCGTACTATAGTTAAAATTTCAACAGTTTATTTTTTAGAAAATTCGTCTCTTGACATTTCAACTGCTGAATTTTATTGAAAACATAACTGGTGAAAACTCAACTGTTGAAATTTGTATAAGATTCGTGTTTTGTTAATTAAACTTTGCAGTTTTGTAGCATATTTTATGGGCCGAGAATAAAAGCGGTGTAGAATAAGTTGCAGAAGAGATGCGGTTTCAGTTTTCGTATCATCGCAAAAAAGACCTTAAAAAATTACGGGAGCGGAAAAGGAATTAATAAACGTCAGAATATAAGCGAACTGAAATTATTCCGCGGGGAAAAACGGCTTAGGACTTCAACCCACTTTTGCTCCCAGTCTGAACTCAACCCGCTTTTACTCCTAGTCCCAATCTTAACACGTATTTGCTCGCGCTTCTACCAGATTTGTTTTTATGAATTTCGTCATCTTTGAAAAAGATAGATGGTTGACCTAATTATAATTAATACTATTGAGCTGATTATAAATTATTAATTCACAAAGATTTCATAATACTATTATGTATTTGAAAAAAATATTGGCTAATTTGTATATTTTTTTTAAATTTACAAATACTACATTAATTTATTGTAAAAGCTTTTAATGTTATTTTTAGATATAATAATATTTATAATAATATTTTTAATGGAAAGAATTCCTGAATATGAAACTAAGAGTCTATAACGACAAAATTTGGACAAACACCAAGGTGGTTAGGCGGTTTTCCAAATTTTATCGCTAGATTCTTGGTTTTATTTTCAGGAATTCTCCACATTATCTTGATTATTGGACGTTAAATTTGTTTTTAAATTTGATTTTAATCTCATTAAAGTTTTTAAAATTTTAATAATATTTTTGTAGACTGTTAAAAATGTTTGGAATTCTACAAAGGTCCGTCCACTCAGCGCCGCCACCTACGAAACTCACTAAAAATTACTCTAATGCGATACACGATAATTGGAGATTTTTTTCCTTTTTTTTTCTCTATGATGACATATATTACGTTTCCGAAAAAAATACCCCGAAGTATTACACAACTACCCACTGTAATAAAAAATATTTCATAATAGGAAAACTACCTTTAAAAATGTAAACACGATTTAGGGGAATCAAATTAATCACATGACGCTTTAAAATTTCGCTCTCTTAATAATTTCCCTAAAACTACCCTTCCACGTGAACGTATGCAGCAGAACATTTATATGTATGAAAAAAGCATCAAAAATAATCAAAGTTAGAAGAAACTGTTAGTTGTTTTTTTTCTTTTTTTCGCTCTCCGATAATATATAATGTTACCCAAAAACTACCCCTAAGTCATACATACCTTCTCCTCGTCATCAAAAACGTTTTAAAAGTTGGAAAACCACTTTGAACAATGCAAAAATGATTTAGAACTCCAAACTAATTACGCGTCACTTCAAAATTTCCCCCTTCTTATACTTTCCCGAAAAACTACCCTTCTACGTGAATATATGCAGCAGAACATATATATGTATTAAAAAAGTATAACAAATAATACAACTTAGAAAACACTGTTAGTTGATATTTTGTTGCTCTTTTTTGACTCTTCGATAATATACAATACGTTACCCAAAAACTACCCCTAATGTCATAAATACCCTCTTCTCGTAATCAAAAACGTTTAAAAAGTTGGAAAACCACCTTGAACAATGCAAAAAGTATTTAGACCACCAAATTGATTACACTGCACTTTAAAATTTCCCCCTCCTCATACTTTCACGAAAAACTACTCTTCCACGTGAATCTATGCAGCAGAACATATATGTGTATTGAAAAAGCATAACAAATAATACAACTTAGAAAACACTGTTAGTTAATATTTTGTTGCTCTTTTTTTGCTCTTCGATAATATACAATACGTTGCCCAAAAACTACCCCTAAGTCATACATACCCTCCGCTCGTAATCAAAAACGATTTAAAAGTTGGAAAACCACTTTGAAGAATGCAAAAATAATTCAGAATTTCAAATTGAATTCATGGCACTTCAAAATTCTCCCCTCTTCATAATTTTCCCGAAAAACTGCCCTTCCATGTGAACGTATACAGCGGAACATATATATGTATGAAAAGCATAAAAAATAATACAATTTAGAAAACACTGTTAGCCGATATTTTGTTGCTCTTATTTTGCTTTTCGATAATATATAATACTTTCCTTAAAAACTACCCCTATGTCATACATACTCACTCCTTGTGATTAAAAACGTTTTAAAAGTTAATAAACCACCTTGCACAATATAAAAATGATTTAGGACTCAAAATTAATAACAGGAAACTTGCAAATTTCTGTCTCATTGTAATTTTCCCCGAAACTACTGTTCCACGTGAACCTATGCAGCGGAATATATATATGTATGAAAAAAGCATAAAAAATAATGAAACTTAGAAGAAACTATTCGTTGATATTTTTTTCTATTTTTTTACTTTTCGATAATATATAATACGTTACCTAAAAATTACCCCAAAGTCATACATACCCTTTCCTCGCCATCAAGAACGTTGTAAAAGTTGGAAAACCACCTTGAAGAATGCAAAAGTGATTTAGAACTTCAAACTGATTACATGGCACTTCAAAATTCCCCCCTCTTCATAATTTTCCCGAAAAACTACACTTCAATGTGAACGTATGCAGCGGAACATATATATGTATGAAAAAAGCATAAAAAATAATACAACTTAGAAAACACTGTAAATCGATACGTTTTTGCTTTTTTTGCTCTTCAATAATATATAATACGTTACCCAAAATCTACCTCAAAGTCATACATACCTTTCCCTCCTAATAAAAAACGTTTTTGAAGTTGGAAAACCACCCTGAACAATGTAAAAATGATTTAGAGGTTCAAATTGATTACATCTTCCAGCGGAAGATGTTCTATTGCATACGTTCACGTGAAAGGGTAGTCTTGGGAATATTATAATGAGCGGGAATTTCTTAAGTGTCATTTAATTAATTTGGAGTTCTCAATCATTTTTACATTGTTCAGGGTAGTTTTCCAACTTCTAAAACGTTTATCATGACGCGGGGAGGGTATGTATGACTTAGGGGTAGTTTTCGGGTAACGTATTATATATTATCGGAAAGCAAAAAAGAGAAAAAAAATATCAACTAACAGTTTCTTCTAAGTTTTATTATTTTTAATACTATTTTCATACATATAAATGTTCTGTACATACGTTCACGTGGAAGGATAGTTTTGGGGAAATTATAAAGAGGGCGAAATTTTCAAGTCTCATGTGATTGATTTGAAGCCCTAAAACATGTTCATATTGTTGAAGGTAGTTTTCCTATTTTGAAAGCGTTTTTGATCACAGGGGGTAGTTGTGTAGGACTTAGGGGTAGTTTTTTGGGAAACCTAATATATGTCATCATAGAGGAAA
The DNA here is from genome assembly GCF_010883055.1 of Belonocnema kinseyi. Lineage (NCBI taxonomy): Eukaryota > Metazoa > Arthropoda > Insecta > Hymenoptera > Cynipidae > Belonocnema > Belonocnema kinseyi. The sequence continues at coordinate 152,593,231 of NC_046657.1, forward strand.
GAAAAGCAACAAAATCTCCACTCATCGTTTATCGCATTATAATCATTTTTAGTGAGTATTCGTAGGTGGAGGCGCTGAGTGGACGTCCTGCTAGCGCCACCACCCTTTTCTGCGAAGTTTAAAGAGAAAAAAAAATTTTTTTAGCATAAAACTAGAAAAAAAGCAAAAAAATGTGGCTTATTCCATTTTATAATTTGCCTTGGTGGCGGCGCTGAGTGGACGGACCTATTCTACAACACTTTTACAAGTCTTCAATACTAGCGTAAGGTAAAATAAAAATCATGGTATTGGTATGAAGAATCTGCAATATATGTATTTTAAGTGTTATAAATCGTTTAGTCACCGTCCAAAATTCCAATCCGTTTATTAGAGCGTTGATAAGACGAAAATTTTCCACAAGGAAATCACGGAATTAATGGAATTCACGGAATTCACCGAATTCGAGGAATTCAGCAAATTCACGAAGTTCATTAAATTCACGGAATTCATGTCATCCATGGCCTTCAATAAATGAAGGAATTCACGAAAACTATGGAATTCGCGGAATTCGGGAAATTCGCAGAAGTCACGGAGGTCGCAGAATTAATTAATTTATGGAATTCACAAAATCCACTAAATTAAAGTACTTCACGGAATTCACCAAATTGAAGGAATCATGGAAATGTAGGAATTTGCGAAATTTAGAGAATTTGCGGAATACACGGAATTGAAAAATTAGCGGATTTCATGAAATTCACGGAATTCAATGAATTTATGGAATATATAGGATTCGTGGAATTCTTGGGATTCGCGAAATTAATGAAATCGAAGGACTTCAATGAATTCACAAAATTTCAAGAATTTACAAAATTAACGAAATATGCCTAATTGATGGAATTCATTGAATTATCGGAAATCGTGTGACGCCCGTAATTCGCAGAATTTATGCAATTTGCGGAATTAACGGAATTAAAGGAATTTAAGGAATTCATAGAATTCACGAAATTCAAGGACTTTAATGAATTCGCGGAAATCAAGGAATTTTTGGAATCTATGGGATTCATAGAATTCAAGGAATTTGCGGAATCTATGGGATTCATGGAATTCATGGGAATCGCAAAATTAATGGAATCGAAGGAATATAAAAAATTCACGAAATATAAAGAATTTACGGAATTCATGGAATACGCACAATTTATAGAATTCATGGAATTCAAGTCCGTGGACGCCCGGAATTTACAGAATTCATGCAATTCGCGAAATTCATGGAATTCATTCGTGGAAGTCTTAGAATTCCATATATTCCGCGAATCCCGTGATTTCGTTGAATTTCACTCATTCATTGAATTTAATGAATTCCTTGAATTTCGTGTATTCCATGAATTCCACGATTTTCTTGAATTTCACGAATCAGTTAAATTCCTTGAAACGCATGAATTCCATGAATTCAATGATTTCCATGAATATCGTGAATTCCTGATTTTCTTAAATTCCGTGAATTCCGTAAATTATATGAATCCCGCGAATTTATCGAATTCGCGTAATTCCGTGAATTCTGTGAATTTATTTAAATTACCTGAATTGTGTAATGTGCGTAAATTCTTTTGAATTCCGTGAATTCCGTAACATCCTTAAATTATAATCATTTTTAAATCTCGTGAATTCCTTGTATTCCGGGAATTCCGTGAATTTCTTGTATTTCGGGCATTCCATGTATTCCGCGAATTGAGCTAATTCCATGAAATCCGTGAATTGCCGGCGACCGGACCTTATAAGAATTCTGTGAATTCCGTAAATTCTGAGAATTTAACAAATTTCTTAAATTTCATGAATTCCTTCAATTCTATAAATACGCGCGTTATATAAGATACATCAACAACATTTTTTTCTTCGCCAGAAAATTCATTTTATATTTTTTTGCTAGGAATAAGTCTTCTGAGAAATGAGTTACATTTTTTTTAATTTTTCATTTCCACAGATATCGAGTAACGGGCTATTGAACACGCATGATAAAATTCTAATGCATGTAAGGTACTATGCCCCGTGTGGAAATAACCCCATTTGGCGGGCACTAATCGGGGGCTAGTCGGGTTGTTAATTTTGACAAAGTACCTAGTCGGGGACTAATCGTGGACGAATCGGGGACTAGTTGGGCTTTTTGTTGTCAAAATTTTAGCCGGGGCCTGGTCGCTGGTTGGTCAAGGGCTAGCCGGGCCTTTTGGTTCACTAATTTCCGTGCGGGTAATCTTCAGACTCGGGTCGGGAGCAAGTGGGGCTCTGGTCGAGTTATTCTTATGTTTGAGTTTTCGGCGAGGTTATGCAAATGAGGTAATATCTAAAAAAGCGTAATGATTTTTTTATTCTAAAACACTAAGAATATATTTAACAATAATTTTACACCGTTTTTTTTTTGAGAAAAGATTTAATAATGTTAAATTCATCTCAAATATACTTAATATATAATTATTAAGTTAATCATTTTGTACGAAAATCAACTTTTTAGAAAAACAACGATCAAAATCTTCAAAAAGACGTAATCTTATTTTTTTGTAGTATTCTTTAGAAAATTGCGAATTTCTAGAAACATTTATAAATACCTTTATATGGCATTTTGAGAAAATCCATATTGGATAAGACACATATGGATGTAGATGAAAAGTCTGCTGAAAGTCATAAGACTCTAAATTTTTACAGATGCTTATTCTTAAATTGATCTGAAATGTTTGCCATATGTAAATAAAGCCTAATCCTTCATGTAGTTGAAATTGGAACGAGAAAAAGCTTTTGATTAATCAGTGAAGAGCAGTATCCTAGTAGTAAACTTTTAAGCAAGGTGCAGTTCAGATTTCGCTACCATCTTCATTTGAGTCTTGCGGTTCTGGACTGGTAGCTTTAAAGGAAATCCGCAAGGGCGCGACGTGCCGCCTCTCGCGCAACAGAGATGACGCGTCGAGTGTTTAAGACAGCAGTCCACACGTAACGAAGCATAATTACCTGGAGTAGAGACTACCGTGAATTTATAATAGTGTTGGTATAAAAAATAATATAGATCATTTGAGAAAAGCCCCTCAGCAAATGAATCGGATTGTAAGAGAATTCCAAAGAATTTAAAAGAATTCAGGGAAAGTTTCAAGTAAATTACGAAAAATATTTGAAAATCTCTTCAAATTTTTCAAATCCTACGAAACCCCCTCACTTCTTGAATATAAATTCCTTAAAATTTATGAAAATATTATAGAATTCCATACAATATTATGAAATCTGCTGATATTTCCTGAAATACTGGAAATTTTTTAAAAATAACTGGGGTGCTCCTTAAATTCCTTAAAATGATTGAAATCCTCAGAAATCTGCTTAAATCTGTTGAAATATTTTTTATTAGCCAGTGTACAACTGTATGGGTCCTATAAAATCGTTTTGTAGCTTTATAAATTCAAGTAAATTTTGTAAACCACTATGATAATTTGTTTTGAATACCATAAAATCATTTAAATCTTTAAAATTCCTTGAAAGTTTTTTAATTTTTGAGAAAATTGCAAAACCCTTGTCATTTTTAAAACTCTTGAAAGTTATTAGGAATTAAAAAAATACCATCATATCTTTCATATCATTTGTAATCACTTGAATTAATTGAAATATTTTGTAGTTTACCATAACATGAGTAGTTTAATATTATGTAAAATCTTTTGAAACCGCCAGAATTTTTTTAAAGCGTTTGTTAACTTGCAATTTTTCAAATAGTTGAAAATAGATTTCTTGAATTATTCTAAAATATTCAAAATTTTTTTAACATCTTTGATATCCTACGAATTCACCGAAAATTCTTATAAATAAATCATTTTTAATCTATTAAAATGTCTTAAAATTCCGTAATACTACGTGAAATCTGATATTTAATGAAATCCTGAACATTCTACTAAAATACCTTCAGACTTTTTAAAATCACTTACAAGTTAAAATTATTGTATTTCTCAGAAGTCTTCTAGAATCTCTTGGAAAATTATAACATATTTTCCCTTATATTATCATAATAAACGTTTGCTGATATTATCATAAAACATTTTCGATCCTATAAAACCATTCTATATCTTAAAAAATTCTACTCAGTTCTTTAAAAACCCTTGAAAGTTTGTTTAAATCACCGGCAACCATTCGAATCTTTAAATTTTACTTGATAAATTTTTAATCTCTTGAAAAAGCCTTGAAATCTCTTTAAATACCCTGAAATATTTCACATTCTTTGATATCCGTTCAAATTATTGAAATCATTGAAATATTTTGAAAATATAATTGAAACTTTTTAAAGTTCTTGAAAATGATTTGCGATTTTTAAAAATACCCTGATCTCTTTCAAATCCTTGAAACCACTTGAAATTATTGAAATATATGAATAATACTAATATATAATATATCCTGTGAAATCTTTTGAAATCCTTCTAGATTTTTTCAAGCACTCGAAAAATTATTGAAATTTTTTAAATGTCTGCGAATTTTCAAAATTATTTGAAATACCTTGAAATTATTTAAATTAATTGAAAATTTCTTGGAATTTTTTTAATATACTTCAATCTTCAAAATTATTTAAAATCTTCGGAAACACCTTAATATATTTGGAAATCTTTAAAATCCTATAAAATTGCTTAAGTCTTGTGAATAATTTTAAAAGTCCTTGAAATATTATAAGATCCCGTGAAACTATATGAAATCATATATTTTCTGAAATCCTTTAAAATTGAGTGAAATGCCTTAAGCGCTTTCAAAATCCCTTAAAATCATTGCAATTCTTGGAAATCTTCTAAAATCCCTTGGAGTCAATTAAAACATCCTAACACTTCGTAGATCCCATAACGTCGTTCGATATCCTCCGAAATTCACCTCTGTTAGCAGAAATTAAATCTTTATTGGTTAAAAATGCAACTATTTGGTTTCAAATTCAACAATTTGGTTAAAAAGTCATAAATTTTGGTAGAAAATTCTGCTAATTTGTTGAAAACTTTACCTTTTCCTAGAAAATTGACTTTTTCTTTGAATTTCGTTTAGTGGTGTTGAAAAAGAGAAGTAAAACATTTTTTGGATGAAAATTCAACTTTTTTTAAATTGGTTGTTTTTCTATGATTAAATATCATCTATTTAAACAGAAATTCTAACTTTCTTGGATAAAAATGAAACAATTTTGTTGAAAAATTAGCTATGTTGTTTAAAATGTCTTACTGATTGGCTTAATATTCTCCTGTTTTGTTGACAATTCAACTATTTTATAGAAAATTTACTTTTTATTTAAAATTTATATTTTGGCGCTGAAAAATTACCTGAAATATTTTCTGGATGCAAGTTGAACTTAAAGAAAACACGTTTTTTTTTTAAATTAAAAATTCATCCTTTTTAACAGAAAATTCAATTATTATATTGGAAATTTATCCTCTTGATTTAAAAATTCATCTATTTTGGTAGAAATACCAATTTTTGAAAATTAAAATGAAAATTTGTTGTGAAAAATTCTTCTTCTTTGATTGAGTCTTCAACTATTTTGTTTGAAAAATTTGGCTAAATCACTTTGAAGATCTTGAAGATTTATATTTTTAGTTGAAAACTCATCTCTTTGGTTGCAAGTTGAACTATTTTGTTAAAAATTAATCTTTTTTGATTGACAATTCAACTACTTGCCTAAAAGATAAACTATATTGCTAAAAAATTATTATTTTTTTGAAATTGTTGATTTTGTATTGTTTCATGTTGGTTTGGTAAAAATGCATCAGTTTCGTGGAATATTAACTTTTTTCTAAAGTCATATTTGGGTTTGAAAATTCAACCTTTGTACAGAAAATTCGTCTTTCGTTGCAAAATCCTTTTAAAAACAAGAATCCAACGACCAAATGTGGACCACAACGAATAAACAAAAACAAAAAATTCTATTGTAATCTGAAGAAAAAAAATATATATATAAAAATTTCGGACATAAATAAAAAAGAGGAAAGAAGGAAAAAAAAGGAAGGGGATGTAGTTGGCAACCTTCTCATTTTTCTTTCATCTTTTTTATTGTTGTCCGAAAGTTTATATATATATATATATTTCTTTTTTCAGATTACAATAAAATTTTTTGTTTTTGTTTATTCGTTGTGGTCCAAATTTAGTCGTTGGATTCTTGTTTTTTTAACAGGAGTTGGTATCCATTTGATTATTGGACGTTAAATAGGATTTTTAATTTGTAGTTTAATTAATGGATAATAATAAATCATATTATTTAAATAATAAATAATAACATGTAATTTTGCGATAAACTAAAAAGTTTAAGGACTCCACTAATGATTAAAATTGAAGCATGGTTGTAGATTTGAATTTATAATAGGTTAAAACTTTATTCTAGAAAATTATATATTTTTTTCTGTTAGCTTTTCCGTATAGAGAATAGAATT
>NC_046657.1:152599722-152606929 GCF_010883055.1 Belonocnema kinseyi
TTTTGAAAATTAAAATTCGAAAATTTTTTCTAAAGCCTCCAGTGGACTTCGTTTTCGCACGAAAAAATTTTATGTGCCCTTATTGCATCCGGACCCACAATTGAACTTCACTTATTTTACTCAGTGACAAATAAATATTTTCTGATTTTTAAAAACCTTTGTAAAACTCACAGTTTTCGATTTATGAAATTCTTTTATGATACTTTTTAACTCAGTTTTTAATTTAAAATAACAATTCTTAAAAAATAATTGAAAATGTGTCGAAAAAATTGATCGCTTTTTCAATTATCACCTATTTAAAAAAGTGCTCGATACTTTGTTTTTATTTTAAATATAAAATACTTTGAAATCAGAAGAAACAAGAATTCTGTAAAGATGAAGAATTCTGTGCAAGAACTTGCAGGTGAAAAGCGATCTCACGTTGGTCGGCTGAAAACTATTTGTTTGCTTCCTCATTACATTCTCAAAAACTTTTAATTGTCAACTTTTTAATTGTTCCTTTATAAAATGAAATGCATGCTTAATACAGTTTTTCAAAAAGTTAGTGAATTTCTTTTTTCTTAAATATTTTGGTTTAAAAACGCATTACATTTTTTTAAATTATCAAGAAAATGTAATAATTGTATTTTGAAGCATTTTTCAAAGCTTATAACTTTGTTTTATGCTCTCACATATTTATTTTTTATTATTTACATAATAAAAAAGAATTATGTAAGTATATGGGTGATGGCTAATATTTTAACAATTTGTAGTCCAAGACATTTTCTATGATTAATGAATTCTTTGACTGAAAAATTTATTTTGATTGAGTTTTTATAAATATACATACTAATAATATGCGCATTAAATTTTCTATAATTAATGACATGTTGAAATGAAGTTTTCTATGGCCATTGGATTCATTGACTGAATAACTTAATTCTGTTAATTTTATTTTAAAAAACCTTAATCTATGCTTAATTATGTAAAATAGCAACATTATATGTGCGCTACAGTACGCGGGTAGCATTGCATTGCCAATTAGTATCATAAAAATATAAAACAAGAAATTAACTACTTCAGATAGTAAGTAAGAATATAAAATTGAAAATGATTTAAAATATTACTGCCTAATAAAGGAATTTGTTTTACATTAAGGAAAAATTAATTCTTTGAATTCTGCTAGATTGACATTTTTTTCTAAAGTTACAATATCTGTTGCCTAAAACTTATTAATTTTAAATTAGCATAACAAATGATGATTTTATTTTTTCAAAACTATTTTTTTTCTCACTAATAACTTTCATGAATTTTGCCATTTTTGTGATTTTCAAACTGCTATTATCGAACACGATAATGTGTTTTTAAAAATACAACTATGTCTTACAACTCTAATTTAAATTAAATAAGATTCACATAACAAAATTTTAAACTTTTTAAAAATCAATTTTTATCTAGCCCAATCCAAAAACGTAATATTTCTTTATTGAATATAGAATTCCTGTATTTAGCAGGAATATTTATCGTTCTTTTTATGGTCGGATGATTTTTTGTTACCTTGAATACTACACAAAAATAATGTATAAATAATTAGCGAAAAAAATTATAGACGCAGTAAATTTATAACCTGTCAAGAGCATTTTGTCGTCGTTATTTGAGTGAAACAGATGTTAATAAGCAGGTAAGTTATAATAATAATTACCTAACTTTTTACTTCCTCCCATTTGCCAGCGACTAAATATTCTTGGAATAAAAATAGTACTTGGTGTGATGTAATATCCTAATGTTAGGTTAGTCAAAAGCCTACTATATGACATTCAAACCACCAAAGCCGGGATGTACAAACTAAGTCGTGACCGTCTGCGTCGAAATTGATGCCTGGTCGTTCGAACAAATTTCCACTAGATTTTCTGCGAAAGTTTAAAGGTATCTTAGATATCTAATCTTGCAGTGGCTAGTGGCATAAATGAAAGATAAGGTAAATACAATTGTATAATAAAAACAGAAATTTATTTTTCGCCATGAGTAGAGATGTAAATTTGCATGAAACTTTAGCCTGATGAAAAGTTTCATGAAACATTGGGAGTTTCGTGAAACATTGCAATGTTTCAAATATAGCGGCAGGAACATTCAAACTGATAAGATAAAAGCCTATTAGGTATTTTCACTTCAATAAATCGCTAACTTCACTTCGTAGATTGCTGTGGGGAAAATAACATCTTCGTAGAAGGTAATTTTTTCTATATAAGTGTAGTTAAAAAATTGTTTTTATTTTTTAGTTTCTATTTAATGAAATAATAAAATAATAATAATAATGATGATTAATTACAAATTTATTACAGAAATAAAGTTTTGTGCCATGCATTTGATCCATTTTCCCCTCAGCTTTTAACAAAGTGAAGTTAGCTGATGGTTGAAGCGAAAATACCTAATCGAGACTTTCATATCCCAAATTTTTCTTGCCGGCTGATTTGATTTATTTTTCCGGTTTGTACTGTGGACCAATGTTGGATCAATGTGGACCAATGAGTGGATGCGCTTGCGTTAGAGTTGACCGCTGATTGGGCCCACTTAGCGCGCGATTCAAAATTACATTAAAAAACAATAATTGTAACTTAAGTAAATAATTATTCAAATATCCACAAGGATATATACAAATTGTGTAACTTTATTTTCAGGCAAAAGAATACAACAGATATATTATATTAATAACAGTTTATTTTTAGTGATTTGCTGAGACCAAATTATATTTTACAAAACATTTAATTTAAAAAAAATTTCTTGGAAAAGTGATTGAAAATAATTATTTATAAGTTTTTAATATTTTGTATTTTTTGTCACGTCTTAATCGAAAAGAACAATCTGAAATTTCTTTTAGAATTATTCAAATATTATCACTATTTTATTCTGCAATTAGCTTCTATATATCAAGCTGCTGAAATATCATATGGTATTTAAAAAAATGTATCTATTAACAAATATTTTGAGAAATATGAGTCATTCTTTCAAATCCAATGAAGATAAATTGTTATTTATCAAATATAGGTGTTATAAACTTTTTTATTGTCGGAAATCAAAAGTTACACAGTTTTTATACATTCTTGTGTATATTTTAATAATTATTGAAATTACAAGAATTGTTTCTCAATATAATTTTGAATCGCGCTTCAATGGGTAGACAACCACTGCTCAGCCCCAACGCATGCATGAATGAAGATTATCATTTCATTATTGCATTAAATAGTCCCTTAAAAAATAAAAACTATTTTTCAATTGCACTTATACAGAAAAATTACTTTCTACGAAGATGTTAGAAAAATAGAGAAAATATTAACCGATTCCCATGCATTTGGTCAATTGTTATCCCCTCAGTATTCAACAAAGTGAAGTGAGCTAGTAATTGGAGTGAAAATACCTTATTTTATATGTAGACGGTCATGAATTTTTCCATGGAGAATAGACGTAAGGAGACAAAACTAGTGGAACTGAAAATGAAGACTTTTCTGTTGCTAGAAGTACGCATACACACACATGTGCAAAATCACACTTACGTGTAGTTCAAAACTTCCCGAGCGTGGCGTGCCAACCGCACTTAAAAAAAATATGGCCGCCGATGTGAGCGCGAGTCAAATGTAAATAAATAATGATTGAAAAAATAATAGTTTGTGAATAAAGGCAAGGATATTACAATTAAAAATCACTGTGTATAAGCGAAAGTTTCCAATAAGTGTGGTTTCAATTGTATAGCGTACAAGACTTTCAGAATGTTGAAAAGTTGTATGCTTATTGTTTTTGTCACAAACGCGTCGAATACCTGTCGCACGCATAGTATTGGTAAAGTAATTTGATATTTTCATATACATAATACCTACCTCTTCCATGGCGAATAATTTTTTATTCCACAAACATTTTACAAAACCTTGTCTGAATATTAATTCTTTATTTGTTCCAGCGACCTGTCAAAACAAAACAATGGAGGCGGCCATATATTTTTTTAAGTGCGGTTGGCACGCCACGCTCGGAAAGTTCTGAACTATACGTAAGTGTGATTGTACACATGCGGGTGTGCGTACTTTTGGCAACAGAAAAGTGACCGTTTTTGGTGAAGTAAATGCATTACAGATTGCTCTCCTTATATCTATTCTCCATGACTTTTTCTATACATCCCGGCTTTAGTTTAAATGTCGACGGGCATGACTAACCTAACTTTTGGAAGTTGCATCAGGAAGTTATATTTTTATTCTAAGTGACTGGTACGCCCTATTAAATGAAAGAAATTTGAAAATTGGGTTAATATTGTTTAAATTGGTTTCCTTATTAACAATTATTTAGGCTAATATCGCAAAGCGAATAGTTGCTTTCACAGGTATTCAGGTGGCTGACAGCGCGGTTCAGAACTCCCCAACTCTGCATGAGCCAAAATTCAGTCTCCAAATGATACTTTCCCCTAGATGCCCACATGGGCACCTACGTTCAGAGGAATACATTTGTGACTTGAAAACTCTCTCAAATGATAATTGGGAGCCCAATGAAATTTGAGCTACTACAAATTTAACATCAGCGTTTTTCTGTGCATGAACATTTTGTTTCAATTAAAATAGTAGTCATAATAAGTAGATGAATTTACTTGAATTATGAAATATTTCGTTAGAGTTTTAGTTACTTATCATGAGAATATAATATTCCTAATTCAATATTTTATTAAGCTTAACGCAAATAAGTATAATGTAACAAATTAACTCAATAGTTTTTTACTTAGAGTAAATATATTCTTGATTCAAATAGTTGTTCCGATTCTATTATTTTCTTGATTCAAGAAAAGCGGTCCCTTGTAAAAAAAAATACTTCCTTCTTTCAAGTAAAATCAGCCAACTAAACTAGCCTCCTTGATTCAATGCAAATTTTTTTTCAGTGTATACACATAATTTAGAAGTTAAAACGGTAAGGCTGCTTAGTAGACTGCATGTGTAAAGTTTAAATCATAAGGAAAACATTGAAAATGAGCAAATTCAGTTTATGGAAAAACGACAGAAGTTGCAATCAAACTTTGAATAATCAAATTTTTAAAAAAGAATGCGCCTTTTTTTAATGACTCAATGAAATTTCATCTGTTTTAATACGAATGCAAGTTACTAATCACCATTATATACATTTATGGAAATAGTATAAAATTTCAGGGATAAACTCGAGTACAAAGCACGAGATATATGATGAGAATGTGTTCGTTAAAGCCGAATGAGCTTTAACCGAAAGAGACTTCACAATCCTTGAATGACTGTTGTCGTTACTTTCACCTTTATTTTTAAAAAGTCTATACAGAAAGATCGAGTGCGTAGTGCGAGGTAAATACAAAATCTAGCGCGAAGTGCAAGATAAATGCATTATCGAGTATCGGTAGAAAATCAATCTGTTGGGTTACAAATTCTATTAACTATTCGGTAAAAAATTTATATTTTTTGTTAAAGAATAATCATTTTAGTTAGCAATTCCTTTCATTGGTTCAAAATTCATATTTTCAATTTTAAAACTCAACTAAGAAATGTTTAAAATTAATTTAGAATCAAAAAGGTATTTTGCATAAATATTATTAATCTTTTAGGTGAATGTTTGATTTCATATTGCTTATTAAAAGGGAATTTTAAATAAAAAGAAAGCTTCAGTACAATAAACGGAAAGTATATTTGAATAAATATTCAATTTGTACAATTACATGTTTTAAAAAATCTTATAAATAGTTTGCATTACATGTTGCATGATATATCTTTATTGAAGAGCAATCCGCACAGCTTTTAACGTAGAGAGTATTTATATTATTAACCAATCACAGCAGAGGTTTAGAAAGATCTGCTCTGGTTTGTTAAGCCAAGTTAATATGTATAAATAACGCATAAGGCTTGTATAATTCCGACTACTTTTGCGCTACAGCTCGGATAACTATTTTTATTATAACTTCGGGTAATCGCGAAATCGGATAAAGCGGACTCGGATAAGCGAGGTTCTACTGTATATGCTCATTAAATGCTCAAAGCCCATAAAGGCCAAGCATATTCTCGAGCATATTTTCATGCCCGGGAAAACTTCTCCGAGTGCTTAAGCTCTTTACAACACTGTGCATCACAAAAGATATTATATTTTCGTGTTCCATTTATTTTTAATGATCATTAATGTATATAAAAACGGTTTACACGTGGTTTAGAAGTCTTATTTCAAAATTCTTGGAGATTTTTCTACTTTTGCCTAATGGAGTTTCTCGGACTAATTCTGGGGTCAATATGAACACTTCGCCACTTTCCATATTTATTCCAACCCGTTTTCCATTTTGATTACTGTGTATTCCACGAAGAAATTTATTAGTACCCAGAATTGCAACGACGTCACCATTGGATGTTGTTAATACATTTTCTTTTTCGGTTGGCATGGGGAACATGTCGCATAGTCCAGTCCCGCGTAAGTGGATTGGTTTACCGACAGGAAAAGTGTAACTTCGAATTTCAAATTGCTGACTCGGATTGGTGTGGGGAATAAGACGTATACGTTGCATGTCCTTAACGTCAAATCCAAGTACTTTTAAAAAACGACGCCTGACAGGAGCAGGGGACCTAGTTCTGGCACGAAAAGAAGGCTCGGCAGGACGAAGAGCGCTGCTAGGTGATTGTCGCCTGGCAGAAGATTGACGTCTGGCAGGAGATTGACGTCTGGCAGGAAAAGAAGTGCCGGAGTAAGATGTCAAAGGATTAGAGTCTCTATCAGCTTCAGATTGCGATTGTGAACTCAACTCTGTAATAAGAAATAGAGGACTAAAGGACCCTGCACTAAATATATGGAAACATGGGCGATGTTCATTTGATCGCGCTCTGTCTGCTCGTCTTACCCTCTCCACTCGACTTTTCCTTACGTCGTTGACTGAGCGAGAGCGCTGTGTCGAGCCTTGTCAGCGTGTGTCCCTTTTGTCCCAATGTGGAACAAAATACCAAAAATAAAAAGGTTCTAATTCTGCACTCAGCAATTTACAAATATTATATTCGGAATTCACCTTTTTTGCGATTTCAACGATCTGTCACTTGCAATTAGAGGATTAAAATTAGAATAATTTATCGCGGATTTTAGGTTATGTTTTTACCCTAGCTAGCTAGCATTATTGAATTTTCCATAGTATAGTTGAAAGTTTAATAGTTATGTAAATGGTTAATAATTACCAAAGAGAATTAAATTTTGAAATTGTTTGAAA
>NC_046657.1:152607029-152625795 GCF_010883055.1 Belonocnema kinseyi
AATTAAAATTCGAAAATTTTTTCTAAAGCCTCCAGGGGACTTCGTTTTCGCACGAAAAAATTTTATGTGCCCTTATTGCATCCGGACCCACAATTATCTTTTGCATATTTTGAATTGTTTTTTTAGGAAAGCAATTCCATATTCAAAGCTTTATTAAAAAAGTTATGATGAAAGAATTCGATAAATTGAAAACTGTGCGGTTTATAAAAATTTTCGTATATCAGAACATTATGTTTTTTCATTGATGTTATTAAAGAATTTTTGTACGTGAAACTTTTCTTTATTCTTTATTACCTTTGGGCCGTTTTTAAGAGCTTTAAATATTTAAAAACAAAAAGTGTTAAATGCCTCTTTAGATAAGTGAAACTTACTTCGCTGTTTCACATATTTTAAATTATTGTTTAAGAAAAGTTATTTTGCATTAAAAATGACTGAAAGAGTATTATATACAATTAGAGAGTTGAATAAATTGAAAACTGCGCATTTTATGGAGAATTTTTGTTTATTGATAATTATTTTGAGACATTTTATAATATTTTTAAATATATTAAGAAAAAAAAGTATCGCGCCTTTTTTAAGAATAAGGAAAATTTAATTCTAAAATTTTTAAAAATAAAAAATGGTATATTAAAGTTGAGTTCAACAACTTTTAGTTTGAAGTTGGTTGAGGCTCACCATTTGACTTGGTACGAACTTGCCTCGAAATTCTTACCCAAGATTTTGTCACCGAAATCCAATGTAAAAAAATGAATGTAAAAGAAAACTATTTTAAAAAAAATTTTTTTGCTCTACTTTCGGTGAAAAAATGTTATCTACTTATTTTGGCTTAGCTTGTGTCGTGTGTCTAAAAACTGAATTTTTTGTATTTTTAATGTTTTTTTATAAGTAAAACAAAATCTACGTGTCCTATAAAAAGTGATTATTAACAAATTTGTAGATATTTTTTGGGTGCACAATGTTCCTCTAATCATTTTTTTCCTATCTTGCATAGTTTGAGCGCAAAATGCAATTTTTGATTTTTAATTAGTTTTCGTGCGGTCAAAATTTGAATTTTTCGAAAAAATTCAAAAAGTTAATATTATAGTCTTGTAAGGCTATCGAATAGTATCATTTTTCTTGTCAACTACTATGAACAACTGTACACAGAATTTTTGAATCATGAGAAAATGTGTTCTCAAAAATTTTCAAAATGGTGTCACTTTTAGTATTTGTATCAAAAATATCTGACTAACGAAATTGGCATTTAGTTTAGGACACTGAAAGAGTGTACCAAAATCCAAACTACTAGATTCATTTTTTCAAAAGTTATCGTGCACACAGAAATACATAAAGACAGATATAACGGCAGACATATGGACATACAGATAGACACATTCATTAAAAACTGTTTTTCGGATTCAGGTAGTCTCAAAACGTGGACCTTTTGACAAAAACTAGGGAGGGCAAATTTTATACAAATCTAATAGCTTCTCTGATGAGAGTGTACAAATGATTTATTTGTCACGAATAATTTTTTGATAGTTCTATTTTTAGTTAGTTTAAATTATAAAGAAGAGCATAAAAATATTAAAAGTTAAATTTTTTGGAACTCCACACACGAGACGAAAAAAAAATTAAAAGACGAAAGTTGTGGTAAGAAAGGGCCCACGCAGCGGTGACGTTTTTTTAACTGTTAACGAAGTTTTTCATGATTAGAGACAAAACTACGCATTCTATTAAAAAGTGATTAATTAAAAATTTGTAAATCTTTTTTAAATGCACAATTTTTGTAAATTCATCTTTCACCGTATTTTGCACAGTTTGGCTAAAAAATGTAATTTTTGGATTTTTCATAATTTTGTATGCTGTCAAAATTTGAATTTTTGATATTTCAAGAAAATTCAAAAAGTTGTTATGATAATCTCGTAGGCCATTCAAGAATAAACATTTTTCTTCTTATGACTTTTTTTCATATCGCGCGTTATTTGGCATCAAATGTTCATTTTCGTGTGTTTTTCGGAATTTTGTAAATGCTATAACTCTGGTAATTTTTGATTTTTTTAAAAAAGTCGTTTAAACAAATTGTTCGACTTTTTCAATACTATAAACAACCGTTCAGAGAATTTTGGTATTTTTAAAAAAGTGGTCTCAAAAATATTCAAAATATGCTCACGTTTTGAATTTTTATCAAAAATGGCTAGCTAACGAACTTGACCTTCAGTTTAGGACACTTAACGAGTGTACCAAAGGGCAATCTGATAGATTAATTTTTTGTAAAGTTATCGTGTTCATAGACAGATAGACATATAGACACAGACATACAGACAGGCAGAAACATTCGTAAAAACCTATTTTTCGGATTCAGGAGGTCTCAAAATGTGGATATTTGACAAAAACTGGGGGGGGGGGGGGGGGGGGGGGCGGCGGTCAAATTTTACACAAATCTAATACCTTCTCTGATGAGAATGTAAACATTGTCTTGAATGGTGTCCAGCAGTACCAAATATTTAAAAAAAATCTTACCAGTTTTGTAAAGAAATTAATCAACAAAAGTTATATTTTTATTAAAAATGATATAAAGCTGTTTGAAATGTGTGTTTTTTAAGTGGACAATGAGTGTTATTTGTGTGAAACTAATGGGCTTTTGCTGTGACATTTTGCTGTTAGACAAAAATTCACTATTTTCAAACAAATTTAATAAAAAAATTATTCTGAGGCCATTTTTTAATAAATACACCATACTGTTTTTTTTATGAAATCGATAGTTTTTTAACCGAAAGAATTTATACTGAATTGAGGGTGAACGAATATGATATAGAAACACAATTTTATTTAGAGAAACATGAACGAACTGAGAGTTTTTCATACATTGTTCATAATTTCGACTGATTTTTTTAACTAATTGTAAAAATAATAAACATATGCCGGATAATAAATTATTATAGCAGAGAGACCTTCTATAAAAATTGTAGTTGATTTCATAAAAAACAATATGGTGTTTTTACTAAAAAACGCCCTCAATAGTAATTTGTTTATTGAATTTATTTAAGGATTATGAATTTTTATCTGACAGCAAAATATCACAATAAAAGCCGATTAGCTATACACATTCTATTAATTGTGTTAAAGAAACTAAATTTATCTACTAAGAACAGGGCCAAATTATGCATTTGTTTATTACATTTTTTAACAAGAATGACTAATTCTTGAGTATTAATAAAAAATAACCATAGAGAGCTACTAGCAAGACCTTAGGAATTTCTTTTTCTGAAGAAATGAAATCCATTTGTTAAAAAAGGGAAAACCCATGAATCTGTTTATTCAATTTGTTTAAACAAATTGAAATTATTTTTCTTATAACCGAGTATCATAGAAAAAGCTGTTTTGAACATATCTGAAGTTGATTAAAAAACGAATTCCTTTGACTGATAAATGACAATGTTATGCATTTATAATCAATTTTGCTTAAACAAATATGACTAATTGTCTAAAATCAAAGAATCGCACAAAAAAGCTGTAGGCAAGATATTTATTTTATTTTCTGTTAAAAAAAAATCTAGTTGAAAATGACGATGGTATGCATTTTTTTATAAAATTTTTTTAAATAATTAACAAATTTTCTCTATTTTTTGAAAAGATATCAACTTTTTTTTAGATTTTCACTTCAAAACACACATCCGAAGTAGCTATATATTGTTTGTACTAAAAATCTAACTTTTGTTGATTAATTTGTTTATTAAAATTGTAAACAATTTTTTAAATATCTTATACTGCTGGACATCATTCAAGATAAGTTTCCCCACTAATTCTGTGAACTTTACATAAAGTGGATAAATGACCACAAAATGGCATCTCCGAAATTTATTATTCTTTATATGAATTATTATTATTAAATAATAAAAATCATTTTTTTTAAATATGCCTCGACAACTTTACTAGAAATTTGAAAAAAGAAAAATCAAAATCGGTAGGGTAGTTTGGGCTAAAAGTTTATTTGTCCACGGACACCTCTTTTGGCCCACTCTTAAACGTCCGGATAGACAGACAGACAGACGCCATCGTAAAAACTTAATTTTTAGATTCAGGTGGTCTCAAAAACGTGAAGACTCGTTGAGAAACTGTAGTGTCAAATTTCGGACAATTCTAATACTTTCTGAATCATAAATGATGAGAATGTAAAAAGACCCCCCCCCCCTGGAATGCTTGTTATATCAAAGAGTTGATAAAAGAAAGAAAAAAAGAAAAACGTAATATAGATTAGCAAAAAGAACAAAAATAGTATTAATAAAGCCGAATTTAGGAAATTGAGAAACTTAGTTCAAACCAAAATAAGGGAATGAAACCAGAGATATTAGTCGCTATTTAATTGATTCAAATTCAAATGCAATTTTTCCTTAATCCGCATTCCTAAATCTTCCGACTAAATAATTTCTATTCATTCCATACTTCCTCCATGAGGAGCAAATACCAAATATTATAAAACGTCTTAAATCCGTGCAGGGGCATTTGCAAAATGCAAAAAGTTTACATCACAATATTTCATAAGACTGTAAAAAGTAAGATCAATAGATAAATAATTAAAACATAATTGCTTTTTTGGCTAAAAAAATGTCTTCAGGATGTAATGTAATATTGATTGAAATTTAATTGGATCATCGTTGGCTCAGGTGGATGAGATTTATCATTTCAATTCTTTCAATATATTTAAACGCAGAATGTCCCTGAAACTCGAAGCGTTCTATAAATGTTGATATTACTTTAACGAATTTAGTAACTAAATGCTTTACCTTAAAACTGACTCTACTGAAATACAAATATTCCAGAAAGACAAAGTTGATACCTCTAATCGATAAGATAACGAATATGAGCTAATTTATTATATCTGCCTATGAAGAACTACGATCTTTATCAGTTACATTGTTAATCAAGTTCTCGATACATTAAAACATTTGTCAGTTTTTTTTCTAATTTTAAAGATGAGGATTCGTTATACTTTTGCCTTTTCTTCAGCGATCATTTTAAATTTTTTTGGTAAATATGATGATATATCTAACATTTTAAACATATTTTTTCAACCTATACAAAAATCAGAATTTGCGCGATTTAATTTAAATTCTATCCCAATTGATATTATGTTCCAAACCTTGTTTGTGTTTGTCCAACAAATGAGTACCAATTAAATCTACATTCATTACCAAAAAATCCAGAATACATGTAATAAAAAATAGAATTCGAAAAGTGTCCTTGTCGATACGGCATTCGCATATATGGCACACTTCCAGCTGTGAAAGCCTAAGTCCAGGTGTCTTGAGTCCAGATCTATAAAATCAGATATCTAAGTCCAGATGTCTGAGTCCAGATCTATAATTTCAGGTGCCTAAGTCCAGATGTCTAAGTCCAGATGCGTTTACCTGCACATATGGTACATTCTAAACTGATCACGTGCAATGATTGTGCACTAAAGTGGTCCAAAAATGCATTGGAGAATTTATTACATTCTCACCATATAGATGGAATATCTTAGATTCATGTGATGGTTCGGCCATAAAAAATCAAACTGAAAAATACTACGAATTGTAATAATATAAATGTATTCAAATGGTACATTTTTCAGGGTAACTGAGAGTGAAATATAATGCAAGATAAAAATTAAAAATAAATATTCAAGTTTTTATGATAAATAAAATTTGTAAGTTTTTGCATTTGATATTTGATATGGTAGCGTTCAATATTTTTGTCTGCCTGTGTTATCTAATTACATAGGTCCACCTGGACATATAGATTTATGTAAGTAGTAAAACATAAACCTGTGTATTAACGAAACTTTGATAACAGAATTAAATTAAGACGTTGCAACTAGTTATCAGTCATGTTGGCTTCTATTAAATTGACAATTATAATCACATGCATAACTCCTTATGTAGCTCTCATCTTTCTGTAGCGTTTGTGTACAATTGGCAGATGAAAGAAGCTTAACGTTTCTCTGTGTTTCTCAGTTTCCGAATGCAACCATCCCACACTGCCATAATTAAAAGAGACATGCTACTGTCTTTGAGGCGGAGGTCCTGGCCGTCTTTCGCTGTGCTGAAACATTATCAGAAGAAAATGCTGCTGGTAGACATATTTCGATTTGCTCGCACAGCCAAACGACACTAACTGCGGTAGGGAAATCAGATATAAGATCAGAACTGGTTTTAAAATGCGACATGACATCAAAGAAACTTTCAGAAAGAAACAAAGTAGCGCTCATGTTAGTCTCTAGTCATACAGCGATGAAGGACATCAAAAAGGCAGACCAGTTCTTGGCATCAAAAGCTGGATCTGCACGAAGAAACGGAAATACTGGAAGCAAACCCGCGTTCACTGAAAGGCGAAATCCATCCTGGGCTACACCCAGGGATTGAAGAGGCTCAGGGTAATCCTGGGTTGGCCCAAATAGGACATAAGGACGGTGCGTAAGATGCTAACCAGGCACTACCATTTGATCTGTCACATGCACGAAATTGGGTCCAACATCACGACATTGTGCACAAAATTCGGCAGGGATGATGAAACATTCCTGAATGTACTGTCACAGTGCCCAACACACTAGGCCTAATAGCTTAAGCGGCAGGGGAGCTCCTTAAGGGCTTTTTTGCCCGTCCTGAAACTAACTAACTTCAACACAACGATTTCATGATATGGTAATATACGATTGTATAATATAGAAAAAATTTTATTCACTGCTTTTTGTTGCAGAGTTTGGTTCACAGTTCAATTGCTTACCTAATGGTGAACCTATTCCTGGTGTTCCTCGCCTTGAATCTACTTATTCTTCTGCCGGATATAATTCATCTGAACAGCCGCGTTTTCCAATAGAACATCGTATTGTTGCCAGATCCAGGACTCCTCCTGCCAGACATGTCTCTTTACAAATTCTTGGATTTGACCTCAGAGATATTTCACTTCTTCGGCTTATTCCCAACATCAATTCGCAACGGCAATTTGAAATTCGGAAATACACTTTTCCTGCCGAGAAACCAATTCATTTGCGAATAGGACAAAAAAACCTTAGGCCAATGCCCACTGAAGAACAGAAAGTATTATCAACATCCACAGGTGACGTCATTGCAATAGTGGAGAGTAATACATCTCTTCGAGGAATATATACACAGGGTGGAAGAAGGGCGGGGATTAACATGGAAAGCGGCGCGGTGTTTGAATTGAGCCAAGAATTAGTCCGTGAAACTCCATTAGGACACAACCGTCGAATTCCACGGAATTTTAGAGTAATACGTGTAAACCACGTGTAAACCACAGTTCTTCACAATATGATACTAATAAAAATAAATATAAACTTATAATAAAATATTATTTGTGATCCAAAGTTAAATCGTAATGTTACTAGTGGCTAGTCATTAATAGTCTACGGATTATGGCGAAGTACCTAAGCGAAAGAGTATTATTTGATAAAAAAAGATCAAATAGGTTACATTTATTTTTCTGAATTATTGCACCTGACTCAAGTTACCTGCTGATTCAGGTGGATTAATGTGCAACTTTTTCTTGCTGGGAGATTGGTCTACTTCTGCGGAAGAATGCAGTAAGTGGTCGATGCTACTCTCATCCGTAAAATACTGTGTCCGTCCTACAAGCCGAAGTAGGTAGAATTGTTTCAAAAAAGTGTTAAGCTCTTCATGTTCAAAAATTTTTTGTTTTTCGACCGCATCGTCTAACTTTCTTCACTCTCTCATGATCAAGCGTACGGGAGATCAAAATTAACAGTAGTCCCCTAAACCAAGAACGAAACTGCGGAATATATTTTGGACATAATTGTCTCAGACGACGTTGGCCGCAAGAGCAAGGCAATGACGCTGAACGCCGGACAAAACTTTAATGACTTAGGGCATATTGTACGCTTTAAAATCGACGATCGATTGTAATTCTTCAACCATAGTTGGTTTTTGTTTAATTTGGATATGACTATACATTCTTCGAATTTCGAATAATTATATAATTATATAAATAATTAGACCATCGAATTTTTATTAAAGAAGCCTAGAAACTTAAGCCAAGATCCAAGCTGATATTAGAGTCTGAATTGAAAGTCGATCCGCGAGGTACGAAAGAGCAAACCAAGGAATTGCTAAATTTAGTTAACGAACCTTGAATTTCTATTATTAAAAGTTTGTTCGAATTTGGTTCTACTACATTTTCAAAACCTTATCGAGCGAGTGATTAAGAACGAATGCTCGTGCAAGAAATAGTAAACGTATGGAAGTAGGATAAATTAGTAATTGACACAGAATCACATTACGCGAGTAACTGTGTTTTTATCAAAAAGAAAATGGAGAACCAAGATCGGTCATGGTCTATAAAAGATTAATCCAGAACATATTTAGAATACATTATCCAATTCCAAATATCTATGATAGTATTGAACGCTTATATGATGCAAGTTTCGTTTGCTGTCCCAGGTTGCAAATATGGTTACTTACAAATTCCATTAACCGAAAGCACTAGGGAAAAGGCTTTTATAACGCATGATACAACCAGGAAATTTTAACGGGCTATTTTCGAATTCATGGACGCGCGGTAATATTTGTTGTAACTAATGAATGAATTGTTCGGATGTTTAATCGAAATCTCATCTCTCTCGCACTTCGAGGACATTTCGATTTCTGCTCCCCGGAATGAGCACGAAATTCGCAATAGATTTATTAAAATAAAAGAGGGATTTCCTTCGGGGAAAAACTAACAAAATAATTTCGTAAAAGAGAAACAATTATTGACTCGAAACACGATTATGGGAGTTTACAACCCGCGGGCGAAAAATAGGGAACGGCACCCAGACGATTCAGCGAAATTTCTCAGTACATAACATGCTATCGAGGGCCTAGTCACTGAGAATTCTCAGATTGCGGCGCTGGAAATCTTAGGAGAATTCTTTGAGGAACTCTTGAACGAACGGCTGACTACATCCACACGCCTCTTAGCTTAGCCGAGTTTGATTTGTTTTCGAATGTCCTGATCTCCAGATGTTTTGGAAATCTCGGCACTCTTAGCAATCTCAAAGAAATCTTAGGAGTTTCCATGCGAATTTGATAGAGACTTCCACATTCATAGTTTTAATATTTACAGATTTTTCAGTAAGTAGTCACTCGTATGCTATTAATTTATATGATAAGTCGTCAAACCTCTGAAGCTGAAAAGTCGTATTTCATAAGTAAACTTGCCTTGATGGCCATTGTTTAGGCTCTTTCGCGTTAAAGACTTTTCCTGATCGAAATCCAGCTTGATGTTATAACAGACGCGAAAATTAGCAAAACTAAAAATGCGGAAATCATACGTGGATTAACTCGAACGCTAAGTATGAGTTTGAAATTCACGTTCGATAAGGAATACTTTTGCAATAATTCGAACCTCGTACGATAGCTGCAGGCGAGAACGCGCCATATTTTTCATATTTAGCTTCTCTTCACAACCTTCTAGACCAGGAAGACAAAATTTGGACGAATCGAAAAATAGTTGAAAATTGTTGATAATTTATAAGCTACTTGTTGCAAAACGGACTTATTTATAAAAAAGATAGGATGAAGTGTGATAACGAACTGCATTCAGTTATGCAAATCATGTGCATGGTTTGAAAGATTAAATACGAAACATTTTTAGCCATTTTGGTGTCAATTAAAGAATATCTCTGGTGAGAAAGCATTACAATTTTCCTGAGGTATGATAGTACGATAGCAACGATATTTCTATACTGTCATAAAAATGAAAGACTAATATTTTATCTGAACTGAAAACCCCAGATAAAATCATTTAGAATCATTTCTGTTCTTTGCTAGCTTGGGGATCAAGTTCATTTTAAATGGCCAAATGTTAAGTAATTTATTAATTTCTTTATTTTCATTTAGTATCTCCAGGTTTAGGATGCTCAAAGCGTTGATGCTGACTATTATTACTATTATTATTACTGATTACATAATAAACTCAATATATCATTTTGTAAACTGGATTTCCAATTCTATCTCCACCGAGTTCGGATTCAAAGTCATTTATAGTACATTATACCGCGGAGATAGTGACTAAAAATTTACTGAAGCCTTATTGGCTCAGGCGTTAAGAAAATAAAATTGACCTTTTTAGTTCTTTCAAGATATTTAAACATGGGATTAGCTTGAAACCTTGAGCAGCTTATAAATTTGGTATTATTTTTAATGGATTTATTAACCAAATTATCTTCAAGGTGACTTTAATGGAATATAAATAACTATGAAGGACAAACTTGACGCCTCTAATCCATGAGATAACGTTTATACAGTATATGGATCGTAGAATACAGTAAAGCAATACAATTTGCATTTGCTACATTGTTAATTAAAGCCTTCAATAAAATAAAATTTTCAGTTTGTCGTCTAATTTGAAAAGATGAGGATTGTTTATACGCTCGCCTTGTACTCAGCGTTGATTCTTAATTCTATTGGCAAATATAATTGCTCGACAGGCGCGATTTTTAAAACATAATTTTCTATGACTACAAATTTGATATAAATAAATAGTTAATCTTGTTAAATCTTGTTCTGTAGTTGATCCAATCTTTAGGTTTGCCGTTATTTTTCTATAGGTGATATTACGGTATCTCTCAACTAGGTTTTTGACAGCGCGAACATTTTCGATCGTCACTTTGCCTTCTATGTCTCTAAAAAATTAAGAAACAGTACAGTCGACGCTACTTACCTTGTCGCTATTTACCTTGCCGCTTCCCCTAACTTTGGTCGAGCTCTACCGCCACCACGACCGGGACGGCTCTGCATACAAAAAATGTTCCGCTTGCTATTTACGTTGCTATAACCTTGAGTATGGCAAATTTAATCAAAGTTTTATCAATGATTCGTAAATACTTACCTATTTTTCAGTTTATCCCGCGAGAGAAAGATGTGCTCACAATTTTTTTAAACCAAATGTTAGATAATTACTTCCACAATATGTATTCTGAAAATCGAACTTTTACTGTTTGTTAATACTAATCCGCGCGCGGCAACGTACGTAGCGAGCGAAACAATTTGCATCAAGCACCACGCATCACGGCTAAACTCGAGAGTGGGGGAACGTCGTTTCCAGGAAAGTTACTCCCATACGGTCCCATCCACGGGAACCCCAAAGATGCAAGCGTGAAAAGGGCTACTACTCCTGCTATATTTACATTTCGGAAGTAATGCTAAAGAACCCACATAGGCCTACTATGCGCACGCGCACCTCAAAAAAGTATATAAATCCCATTTTCAAATTTATAATTGATTTTTTTCTTGAAAAAAAGATAATTTCTTTTCGCTTCACTGGGAATCCAATCACAGAACTTGTGATATCCAGTTAGGTACTCTGCTGTTAAGTTATTAGAAAAATTAGAAAAATAATATCTTTAATGCAAGAATTTAGCGCTCATGTTTAGCAAGGTGTGGTTCGATTCCTATTGTAGCGAAATGAGAAGATCATTTTTTCAAGAAAAAATTTCATTTTAAATTTGAAAAAATTATTTTTTATCTAGTTTAATAAAAACGTTGAACATTTTGTGTCATTGAAGATTCTTAACTTGATCGATATTGTGGATTTTCTGCCATTTAAGTATTGAGTATGTTACACTTAACCAGAAGGTTGAAAAACTGCCACTACACAAAATGTTGTAAAAATATTTGTACAAATATACAGCCTAATGATTTTGTTTGAAACTAGATTTTGGAATGTATCTCTGAAACACCTGGAATTTTTTATATTAAAATTTTTTTAACCATAATTTTCTGCCAGATTATCCTTATGTTACTTCTTGAGAATTCCCCTTATAGAACACGTAACATAACTTTTTTATTGAAATCGGCCTAGACTTTTTCGAGTTAAACCAATGTTTTAATTTTACTTTTCCTTCATTAAGCTCATTAAGTACTCCTTTTTGAGCTTTTGTTTATCCTTATTCTCGAAGAGCTGGAAACCGACTGAAAAATCGTACCTGAAGTGATCTTTTACTGGGCATTTGGACATGATGAGGTTAGGCAACTATATCATTTCTTCTTCAGCTCAATCTATTCTATTATTCTAGTTTGATTTCATTTTAATTCTCGACGAGCTAGTATGTTAGCGGTCAATAATTGGAATATTTTGGTGAAACAGAATTCGGCATGGTAATTCTGCTATTTAAGGTCAAAAGAAGAAGACTCAAGGAAACTAATGAAATCAATCCCGAACATAGGGCGCATGTGGAATTGTTTTTAATCTAACTAACTATTTGAATTTTTCTACCTGAAACTCTGATAAAGACGAATTGATTTCAATAATAATTATGTTAAAAACCATCTTGATGACTTTGAAATTAATAATTACAACCACATTCACATCTCTTCATGTAGCTGCTATGTTTC
This sequence comes from Belonocnema kinseyi, assembly GCF_010883055.1. Taxonomy (NCBI): domain Eukaryota; kingdom Metazoa; phylum Arthropoda; class Insecta; order Hymenoptera; family Cynipidae; genus Belonocnema; species Belonocnema kinseyi. The sequence continues at coordinate 152,619,401 of NC_046657.1, forward strand.
TGCAGTGTGCCTATCCAATTTTAAGATAAAAAAGCCTAAAGTTTCTCTGTGTGCCATTTGCCAAGGCTCAAATTCGTTAATACCATACAAATTTTCTCCCAATGTTGGCAAAACGGATTCAAGACATACCAGCATATGATAGTCTACTTAAAAAAAATGTAATCGTCTGTTTTCTTATCGCAGAGTTGAGCCTACAGTTCGAATGTTTACCTAATGGTGACCTTATACCTGGTGTTCCTCGTTTTGAATCTCTTGATTCCCCTAACAGACCTAATTCTCCCGAAAGATGTCTTGCTCCTGCCGAGCCTCCTCTTCGTATCAGGTCTAGGTCACCTCGTCCAAGATCACATTATTTGGCCAGTCCTTCTTATCCTGCTAAGGGATCGTCCATATATTACGTAAGACATTTTTCTTTTGTTTATATCGCTTGTGTCCTTTTCAACTTGATAAAAATATTATTTTCGTCTTTATTCAAACAGCAGAAAAACGTCTTACGTAATATATGGACAATCCCTAAGCATCCTTTAAGTTGCAGGCCAAGGTACCCTTCTCACAGACACAGTAATCGACTCATACTTGGATTTGAACTAAAAGACCTTGGACTTATTCGGCTTATCCCCCACACTAATCCGAACCGGCAATTAGAAATTCGAAGGTACACTTTTCCTGTCAATAAACCTATTAAACTAAAAGGAAATAATTCTGCCGGTGAGCCCATGCCAGCCGATGAACAGAAAGTATTGACAACATCCACTGGCAATGTCATCGCAATAATCAATCTAATACAATTCTTCGTGGATTATATAACTTGCATGGAAGACGGGCTGGCATAAACATGGAAAGCGGCGAGGTGTTCGAATTGGGCCTAGATCTAGTTAATGAAACTCCATTAGGACGGAGTCGCCGAATCCCAAAAAATTTTGAAGTATTACGATTAAGCCATGTGTAAACTGCAATTTTTCGGAACATTATTTTATTAAAAATTAATTTAAGCCTAAAATATGATATTAATTGTGTTTCCTTATTGAAGCTTTCCCTATTGCGTTTGCTTCCCTGCTGAAACGGATAATATGGATACGAAAAACTCATTTTTTTCCGAGTTAACGACGTTCTAATTTCTACGTTTTATTTTCCTTTCAAGCACGCGTTTTTCCTAAAACCTAAAATATTATATGGATTTTGATATTACTTTGAACAATTTTCTCACCTACATTTTGTTTCGTAAAACTGGCTAATGAAATGTGAATATCTCAGAGCGACAAAAAAATGATAACATAATGATATAGTCCGATAAAATGATTTAATCTTCTGATCTTCTCTTAATTAAAGTAGTCCTGAAAACATTAATCAATTTATCTCCGAATTTCAAAAATTAGGATTCTTCATACACTCGTCCAACCATTAGCGTGCATCCTCAATTCTATTGGTGAATATAATATTATAAGTAATACATCTAAAATTTTAAATCTATGTTTTCAACTTCCATGCAAATTTAAATTTGTACTATTTAATCTTAATTCTATCCCAATTTCTATTTTCTTACAAACTTTATTTGAGATTTTCCGAAATAAGTACGCGTTCAATCATCATTTCGTTTGAGACAATTCATCATGTGTGTGGAAAAAACTGGAAGTTAAAAAATATCCTTGTCTACACGGAATTTGCATATATGGTAGACCTCGGTTTTCACAAGGAACGATTTTTGGTTCGAAAGAACCTGCAACAAAAGGGAACCCCTTTTTCTGAAAAGGAACACAAAACGATGAATTGGTTTGAAAGAAAACTCTAATTGCATCTTTCAAAGATCCCAATTTTAAAGAAACTAATACCCAAAGAACCTGTTTTTCATATTGCCTACTTTGACATTTTATCTAGTACACAAAATTATCGCAATTAGAATAGATTTGATGACTTGATAAATATTCTTTGCAGATGATGTATTTAACTTGTATGTGAATGCGCCTTTATGTTCTTTTGTTTGGGATCTTTGAAGGAACCGTTTTGGGTGTCTTTAGGTTTATATTTTAGCTCAAGTTCCGAAAGTTCTTTTTATCTAAAAGGCGTCCTACAATAAGGTGTTTCTAAGACTGCTGTTGATGATTTGGGTTCACATTAGTTCCATGTTTTTTTTCATTTGTTCTCGGCTTTAGTTATCCGGGCAATGATTAAAAAATTGAAATGTCGCTTCGAAATGGTTCTTAATGAATTCCTGTCTTTTTCAACGTTTTTATAAAATTGTAGGATTAGAAAAACGTATGATTTCACTGTGAACAGCTTCTGAGGGTAAACATCCCTCAAAATCTCAATTGCTACAATGGGTTGATCATATAATAATATACGATTGTCTATATTAAGAAAAATGTAATCCTCCTTTTCTTGTTACAGAGTTAGGTTCACAGTTCGTCTGTTTACATAATGGCGAACCTATTTCTGGCGTTCCTCGTTCCGAAACTTCTGATTCTCCTGCCAGACATATTTCTCCTAGAAGGTCTCTTCATCCTACAGAGCCTCCTATTCGTATCGTATCCAGATTTTCCTTTATTTCGTTTGAATTTTGATTTCCTATTTCCGTTAAATTTACTAGACGTAAGACTATTTTTCCACTCTTTTCATTTATAGTTGAGAAAGTATCAGAATAGTTCAAAATTTCAAAACTCGAAAAAATTAACGGATGAAATCAAGTTATGGCATACTCTCTTGGTTCCTAAAAGAAAGAACAAGTTCCTTATCCAGCATTCCTTAAGCGACGACTACGGTTTTATGCACCGAAAATGCTATAGATAAATCGAATATTTTAAGTGGACACCAAGCGAATAATGATACGTTAAGTTGAACAATATCACACGAATCTTTTTAAAGTATTTTTTGATAGAACTTGTCATTTTGGTTTTATTGATTTATGGTATAATTATTATCAATATTAACAAAAATTTCTAAAACAAGTTTTCCGAGTCATATTTAGATTTTTCTGAATCAACGGAGTTCTAAAAAAAGGACATAAGAAAACGTCATATAAATTTTCCATTTAATCGCGTAATTTTTATAAAACCTAAAACATTATATAAATTGTGATCTTACTTTGAACGAATTTAGTATTTTGGTTTTATGCCGCTAAACTGTCCCTAATAAAATGTAAATATCTCAGCATGTTAAACTTGACACTTCTAACCTTTTAGATAATGACTGTAGGTTATATGTATTATATAGTGGGATGAAGCAGTACAATCTTCATTAGTTACATTCCTAATTATATTTTTATACATGCATCAAGCAGTTTGTTTTCTAAGTGAAAAAATGAGATTTCTCCATGCACTTGCTTTATCCTTACCGCTCATCCTTAATTGTGCTGGAAAATATAATAATATATCTGAAATTTTGAATACATTTTTTAATCACCATACACAAATTAGAATTTTTGAGAATAAAACTCAATTCCATCCCAATTGCAATTTTCTTCCAAACTATGTTCGCTTACTTCCGCAATAAGTGTGAATCGATTCCATATTTAAACCAAGAGAATCCAGAATGTGTGCGGTACAAAATTCAATTCGAAAATTTTCCCTAATGATACAGAAGCCAAACATATGTTATACTCTCAAATGTGTTCAAATATCTATACGGAGGAAAGGAAACGGCTGTTGTCATCGTGACTCACGGTGCTGATGCGCATGATGGAATAAAAGTTCTTCGAAATATTCTAAAATATTTTCAAGTGACGTGTTCACGGTGACCACGCGAGTACTTCACAGCGATCGTGCGCGTGAATCACAGTTAGGACTTTCACAAGGGCAACCACTCTGATCACAGTGTTCAGTATTATTTTTACGCGCATCAGCCCTGCGATGTTGCACAGTGGGAAAAAAGCACCTTTTTTGGACAAAAATCGACAGACAGTGGAATTCTAAACGGATTTTTATGTCTTTTTTAGAAATGACCGTCAGGCTTCCAGTTACAACAAGTAACTGCGGATATTTTAATTCGACTTAACGTAAATTTTTTATTGAACAACAAAGTTACAACTTTTTCTTGCTAAACTTTTCCGTGATACCATTTTTTCTAAGACTTTCAAATTCATTAAAAAAGGTCATAAATCAATTAAATAAGTAACTAATCAAAATTTCCAGTGGGTTAGAGTAACTAAAAAAATTGTTAATAATGTTATAAACAAATTAATTCACAAAAGTCATTTTTCCGTGATTCGCAATGATTAGCTAATTTTAACTTATAGCTAATTTTAACTTATAGCTTTTGTATAAAGTATCACAGATAATGATGTGCGCTTACAATAAGTTAAGAATAGATAATAATTGCCATTTATTTAAACAATTTTTATAAACAAATGCACATTTTGACCATTTTTTCATGAATAGCTCTGATTTTTTTGCGGAATCAATGCAAAATGTCTTGAAAAAGACTCTTTGCTGACATATTTTTAATCGTGACAGAGACTGGTAATTATTTTTAAAAAATTTATGAACAAATGCACATTTTTACCATTTTTTTTAATAGGCTAGATTTTTTTACAGAATGAACTGAAAATCTCTTGGCAAAGACTGCTTGCAAATAAATCTTTCTTCAAATAAAATAAAACAAATGAAGCAAACAAAATCAGGAACGACTTGAAGTTGCTGCAGCTACAAATGAATTATTTTTGGTATCAACTATACCTAAAAACAGTTGAATTTAGCAGGAGTAACTACAAGTCGTTGTTGATTTGTTTTTCTGCATTTGTTTTATTTTGTTTCATGGAAGGCGTTCACAAATAGACTGAGTGTTTCTACGGAGATATTGAAGGAATCATTCGAAGTATTTTTCAACATGGAATAAAGAATAAAAAATCAGCACTTATGTGACATCATTTGGAATAGCGATCCACAATCAAAATGTAACGAAATAGATTTGATTTTCAATAATATTAATGCTACGTCTTCTCTTGATAAAAGTCAGTTAATGGTTATAAGAAAAAAATTGGTGGACTCTTTTATGCCTTTGTATAATAGAAAATGGAAAAGTGTCTGTAGGAAAAAAGCATTGTTTGTTAAAAATCATGTTGCATTCTTAGAAGCAGAGTTCAAGATACCTTTTTCTTGCCCACCTATCCAAACAAAAGGTTTAACTAATGTTCTAAAGAGAGGAAGACCACGATTATCATTTGAAGATGGATCCGAAAAGACGAAGAAAAGGCGCGTCCAAGAACTTGCTTCAAATTATAGCAAGGAAGAATTATCCAAAGCACTTTCATTGATCAAAAATGAGTCCGATAGCGAATCTGGGACCCACTATCGTAAGGGAGATGATGACGAGAAATAACTGGCAATGATTCATATCCCCCGTATTTAAAGATCTCTGAAGCAAAAAAAGCTTCTTGTCCAGGAAACCGTGAGCATATAGAGAGCATATAGTAACTTTGTTGTTAAATAACAAATTTACATTAGGTCGAATTAAAATATCCGCAGTTACTTGTTATAACTGGAAGCCTTACGGTCATTTCTGAAAAAAAACATCGAAATCTGTTAAGAATTGCACTGTAGGTCGATTTTTGTCCAAAAAAAATGTTTTTTTCCCACTGTGTGTCCCGGCGATGAGAATCGGTCTTATAACAAGTGTGATCGAAACGTTTTTCTTCGCTGCGACATCACACAGATGATGCGCGTCAAAAGAATGCTAAACACTGTGATAGCAGTGGTGGCTGCCGTGAAAGTCCTAAGTGTGATTCACGCACATGATCGCCGTGAAGCATTCGCGTGGTCAACGTGAACGCATCCTTTTCACATCTTCTGTGGACTAGAAAAGGTGGATCCAAAGGTAGATCCTGCATTTACTAGTGATCGAAGGGCAACAGGTTGGATCTACTCAGCGTTCTCCCAAAACTATAAAGGAGCCCCATCCTTTATCAGAGTCGAAGTGCCTCAAGAAGTTGCCTCTAACACAGCAAAAAAATGGGGCCTTTGAGTTTTAGGTTCATAAACCTAACCCTTTTAATCAATATTTATTTTCAAGGGGTCATGAAGTTCGTCTCAGATTACCCCTAAAAATATTAGTGACTACATGTATCGGAAGTTTATTTCCAAAACGTAAGGTAACGCTACACTACATAATGTTGTAATTTTTGGTATGGTAATTAGAATTATGGTATTAGAATTTCATAATACAACTCCAGTAGCCAGTAATAAAATAATACATTATTATAATTCAGAAGGTGCATTGGTATTAAAACATACGCAGTTTCATTGCCCAGTCAAAAAAACGCGCATGTCTTAAAAAAAATTTGTTATTAAGCATTTGATTGCAACTTTTGTCGATAATCCATAAACTGAATTTGCTTATTTCCAATGTTATTTTCATGATTTAAACTATGCACATAGGGTCCATTAAACCGCCTTACCGTTTTTAAC
>NC_046657.1:152625895-152654152 GCF_010883055.1 Belonocnema kinseyi
AGAATCTTTGATATACTGTGAAAATATTGAATGAAAAAATGTAATTTTTAGATTTTCCAGTATTTCGTATGCTTTAAAAATTTGAATTTTTGATTTTTTAATAAAATTCACAGAATTTTCGGAAAAAGTGGTCTAAAAATATTCAAAATGCGCTAACTTTTCGATTTTTCATCCAAAATGGCGGGCCAACGAAACTAGCATTTAGCTTAGGACACTTGAAGAGTATACCAAAGGTCAATCTAATAGATTAATTTTTCTAAAATTTATCGTGCTCACAGACAGAAAGACATACAGAAACATTCCCAAAAATATGTTTTTTGGATTCAGGATGATAATGTAAAAAATGAATTAATTTTACATGAATAATGTTTTGATAGGTTTGTTTTTGTGTTTTAATCGTTAAAAATTCTCAACCACACACACGAAACGAAAAATAAATTAAAAGACAAGTGTTGTGGTGAGAATGTGCCCACGCAGCAGAAGGATTTTTTTGTTACTGTTACTGATGGTTTTCACGATTAAATTGAAAATTTAAATTAAAAAATATTGTGGCAAATTCAAAAAATTCCCTGAATTACGTGAATTGTATAACTTAGGCGTATTTAATTGATTCCTTGAATTTCGCGAAATCCATGAATTACGTGTATTTCGTGAATGACATGAATTTGATGAATTCGGTACATTTTGCAAATCCAGTAGATTCCATGATTTCAGTGAATTTCTTGATTTCCGTGATTTTAGAGAATTTCTTGAATTCAAACGATTACGTGAATTCCATAAAAGTAGTGATTTACTTCAAGTCAATGAATTTCGCGAATTCCTGAAGTTCCTTGAATTCCAAGAATTCCTTAAATTCCATAATTCCGCGAAGTTCACGAATGCCATTAATTTCACACATTCCTTTAACTGCATGAATTCCTTAAATTCCAAGAATTCCATGAATGCCGCAAATTCCGTGATAATATTCAATTCCGCGATTTCTTCTTAATTTCGTGAATTCTATACATTCCATGAATTCCATAAATTTCGTAAATTCCATAAATTCTCTAGATCCAGTCCATTTCGTGATTTTAGTGAACTTCTTGAATTCTATCAATTCCATAAATGACATAAATTTTTTGATTTCCTTCAATTCCCTCAATTCCGTGAATTTCACGAATTCCGTTAATTTCGTGAATTTCTACAATTCAATGGATTCCGCGAGTTCTGTGATTTTCGTGTATCCCTTTAATTCCGTGATTTACTTGAATTCCTAAAATTCCCAAAGTTCCGTGCATTACATCAATGAAGTGTATCCGTGAATTACGCAAATTTTATAAATTTCGTGTATTCCGTGAATTCTATGAATTTCATGAATTCCATCAATTCCGTGAATTCAATCAATTCCATAAATTACATGGATTTCGTGATTTCCTTCAATTTCATCAATTTCATGAATACCCTAAATTTAGTGCATTCCTTTAATTCAATGAATGCCTCGAATTCCGTGATTTTCATGAATTCATGATTTAACTTTATTTCGAAAATACCTCCTTTCAATATAGAGTCCCGCGTGAAAAAAGTTTGCATGGCTCAAGCATGGTAAGACACTTGGAAATATTTGGCTAAAGCATGGGTCACGGCTGAATGGCAGTATGGCGCAAGCCTTGATCCTGTCCGTTTCCCATGCTTAGGACATGTTAACCACGAATGAATATTCTTAAGAACGTGTAAGTGTCAGAGAAAATGAGCTTGCATTATAAATGAAAATCTTAGGTTTGCCAAAAGCCAATACGTCTCTAAATGGTAAGTTTATTACCCGGGTGCACTGAGTCGCACACCAGGTAGTTTAGCACGTATTCTACGAGAACTTAAAAAAATTTTAATTTTGCCAATTGCCAAAATGACTACCATTAGTGAGTCGACGATCCGGATGCACCAGATTGAGCACAAGGTAGTTTAATACTATTCTACGAGAACTTTTTACAAATTTAAATCTTGTGAATGATGAAACAATTCCAAATGGTGAGTCGACGAACCGGGTACACCAGGTTGCGCCCCAGGTATTTTAGCACGTATTCTACGAAAACTTTTTCAAAATTTAGATTGTTTTAACAGCCAAAATAACTAAAAAGTGTGAGTCGACGATCCGGGTGCACCAGGTCGAGCACAAGGTATTTTAATACTCTTCTACGAGAACTTTTTACAAATCTAAATTTTGTGAATGATGAAAACAATTCCAAATGGTGAGTCGACGACCCAGGTGCACCAGGTCGCACCTCAGGTATCTTAGCACGTATTCTACGAGAACTTTTTCAAAATTTAGATTGTTTCATTAGCCAAAATAACTACAAATTGTGAGTCAACGATCCGGATGCACCAGGTCGAGCACAAGGTAGTTTAATACTATTCTATGAGAACTTTTTACAAATTTAAATTTGGTAAATGATGAAAACAATTCCAAATGGTGAGTCGATGACCAGGGTGCACCAGGTCGCACCTCAGGTATCTTAGAACGTATTCTACGAAAACTTTTTCTAAATTTAGATTGTTTTAACAGCCAAAATCATTAAAAATTGTGAGTCAATTTAAAGTTTGTGAATAATGAAAAAAAAATTGAAATGGTTAGTCGACGACCTGGGTGCACCAGGTCACGCCCCAGGTCGACTCTAATTTTCAGTTATTTTGGCTGTTGAAATAATCTAACTTTTGAAAAATGTCTCCTAGAATACGTGCTACTCAGAAATAAAACTCTGTTCAAGAAATCCTTGTTCAAATCAAGAATGTTAATTCTTTTCAAAATTTCTCCATTTTAACTGAAAATTAGATATTTTTAAATCCCCTGTTCAAATTCATAATCTTTTACTCAAAAATACCTCTTTTCAACCCAGAATTATAATTTTGTTTAAAAAAATCATTTTTCCATTTAGGATTGTTATTTTCCTGGATAAATTCCAATTCTAACTCAGAATTGATTAAAAATTGAAAATTCCCTGTTTAAATTCGAAAATTTTATTCTTTTCGATAAATTGCCTGCTCAAATCGGGAATTTTAATCCGGTTTGAAAATTGTCCATTTCAAACAATTGTAAGAATTAGAACTTTTTGTAAAATTCCCTGTTTCAATTCATAATATTTATTTTCGAAAATACCTCGATTAAACACAGAATAATAATTTTGTTTGAAGAATTCAATTTTCCATTTAGAATCGTTATTCTCCTGGATAAATTCTAATTCCAGCTAAGGATTTTCGAAAATTCTTAATTTTAACTAAGAATTAGAATTTTTGGTAAAATCCCCTTTTCAAAATTAATTAAAAATTTCTTGTTTGAATCCAGAATTTTAATTCTTTATGAAAATTTCTTATTTCGATTTAAAAATAAAATTCTTTTGTAAAATCCCCTGTTCCAGTTCATAATTTCTTACTTAAAAATACCTTTTTGCAACCCAGACTTATATTTTTGTTTAAAAAATTCATTTTTCTATTCAGAATTGTAATTCTCCTTCATAAATAATTGTTCCAACACAAAATTGATTTAAAAATTCCTTATTCAAATCGGGAATTTTAATACTTTTCGAAAATTCTCCGTTTCATCTCTACGAATCAGAATTTTTCTATAAAAATTCCCTGTTCCAGTTCCTAATTTTATTTAATTTTTTGAAAATATTTAATTTTAACTTAGAATTAGAATTGATTCTTTGAAAAAAAATCCCTGTGACAGCTCGGAATTTATTTAAATTTTTTAATTCCCATGTCCAAGACAATTTATAATTCTTTTGGATAAATACTAGTTTCAACTCAGAATTGGTTAAATTTTGAAAATTCCCTGCCTGAACTCAGAATTAGAATTCTTTGGAAAAATTCCATGTTCCAATTCATAATTTTGCTCATTTTCGAAACATTTTTGAGAATGATTTTTATTTTGAATAAATTTCAGTTCCAACTATAAATTTGTAAGAAACTGGAGGTTTCCTGTTCAAATAGAAAGTTAAACTTTGTATTTTAAATACTTTGAAAAGTCTTCAAATGCTTCCAAGTTTTATTTTTAAATCTTGAAACATATACAAGCTGTTTTACAATTTTTTTTTTAATTAATTTTTTTATGATTCTGCCAAATTAAAGAAATTTTCTTAAAATCTCCCACATTCATTTTTGAAAATTTTGTAAATCGTAATAAATATTTTTAAATATTCTCTTAAAATTATTTTATTTAAATAAAAAGTAATTTTAAACTTTCCTAAGAAATCTTTTTTATTATTATGACGCCTGTCAAATTTCTTTAAAATCTTCTAAATTTTTTGTTCCAAATCTGCTCAAATCTATATTTGATTTTAAATTAGGCCGCGGCTTGTTTGCACCGAAATTCGGGTTCGAATCGTATTATTTATATAATTAATTATAATTAAAATTATAATGATTTAATTAATTTATGACATTGACAACACTTATAGAATTCATGGAAATAAAGGAATTCACGAAATGTATGAAATTCGCGAAATTCATGAAATTCACAGAACTGACGAAATGCGCAGAATTTACGAAATTCAAAGAACTCACGAAATTTATGGAATTCATATAAATTATGGAAGTCAACGACTTTATCGAATTCAAGGAATTCATGAAAATCAAGGAATCCGCGGAATTAATAGAACTAAAGGAATTTATGGAATTTATAAAACTCAAGCAATTCAAAAAATTCGAGCAATTTATGTATTTATAGGAATTCGTCAACTTAATTACATTTATGGAGTTCAGAGAATTTACGGAATTAATGGAATTCACTAAAATCACGAAATTCAAGTAATTCGCTAACATTACGGAATTCACTGGATCTGCGGAATTAATTAAATTTGCAAAATTCGTGGAATTTATTAAATTCCAGTAATAGGCTTAATTCATGGAATTAACGGAATTCATGGTATTCATAGATTTCACGGTATTTGCGGATATTGTGGAATTGACTGTAATCGCGGAATCTTTGAAAGCGCGGAATTTTCGTAATGCACGAAATTGATGCAATTCACGGAATTCACGTAATCAACGGAATTCACATAATTCATGCAAATGAAGGAATTCACAGAATTCATGCAAATGAAGGAATTCACCAAATTCATGCAAATGAAGGAATTCACAAAATTCATGCAAATGATGGAATTCACAAAATTCATGCAAATGAAGGAATTGATGCAGTTTGAGGAATTAAATTAATTCTACGAATTCACGAAATTCTCTGAATTTATGGAATTTATTTATTTATTCCAGGAATGTTTGGATTTCGTGAATTCTACGATCTCCTAGAATTTCACGAATTAGTTAAATTCCGTGTATCGCTTGAATTTATTCATTTTCGCGGATTCCATGAATTATCGAATTCCATGAATTGTCGAATTCGTGAATTATCGAATTCCATGAATTGTCGAATTCGTGAATTGTCGAATTCGTGAATTATCGAATTCCATGAATTGTTGAATTCGTGAATTATGGAATTCCATAAATTCCGTAAACTTCTTGGATTCCTTGACTTCCGTGAATTTGTACGATTTCGTGAATTCCACAAATGACGTGAATTCCGTGAATTCTTAGATTTTTTCATATGAAGCGAATTCCATAAATTTCGTGAATTCATTGAATTCGTTGAATTCCATCAATTCTGTGAATTCCGTAAATTCTTTGAATTCTGTCAATTCCATGAACTTCGGCAATTTCGTGAGTTCTATTAATTTTGTATTCCGTGCATACCGCGAATTCGTTAAAATCCGTGAATTCCATTAATTACGATAACTCCACGCAATACGTGATCAGGGACGTTATATGAATTTCGCGAATTCCTCGAATTCCTTAAATTCCATAAATTCTGTAAATTCAAGGAATTCCTTAAATTCTCGAAAGCTGCTATAAGAAGAGGTTAAGTTACTAATTATTTAATCAATCTGACGCAATAACAAAAATTGCGACTCAAAAGAGATCCCATCCTGATTGGAGCACATGGAATCAATTAAAGGATCAGAAGAAGCCACAAATAGGAGGGCCAATAGTCGTTTATAGCCCGACCCTTAATGGTGCAATCTGATTAAGTCAGCCCACGTTTTGAAGATTTCTCGCTTGAAAAATAATTCTTTCATCATTATCTGTTTCGGAAAAGTGCCCGAAGCTTGACTCAGGAAAGCTGTTGGCCGATTACAACCATGGGCGGTAGCTACAATCAAAGTGATCCACTGCCAATACCTCCCAAGGTCAAATTCCAACTCAGTGAGCACAAAACTATGAGAATCCCAAAAAAGTCCTTGGGGCGTTCCGAGGACGTCCTATGTCAGGCTAATCAACGTCTTTAAGACGTCCAATCTCCGAAAGACGACCTAAAGACGTCTTTAAGACATGGACGTTCTCGGGACATCTTTCGTACTGACATTAGATGTTTTAAGAGCATCCCTAGGATGACCAAAAGACATGTTATGAAAGACGTCTTAGGGAGGTCCTAAAGTCATCTCTAGAACATCCCTAATTTTGTTGCCCACTGGGAAATCTTTAGTTTGAAATGCCTCTAACTACTTACTTTGAATCTTCAATCATTTCTTTCTTTTTTTTGGGGTTATTATCATAGCAATGATCTTTGCCATAAATTTAAATTCCTAAATCTTACATATGACTTAATTTCCATTCAATCGATACTTTTTTGCTGAGGAGCGACTTCTAAATATCAGAAACCATATTAAATCCACAAATGTCATTCCCAAAATGCAAATAGTTTGCATAAGACAGTTTTTCATTTGACTTTGTAAAAACCACATTCAGTTCATAAATCTTTCTATTGCGTAAACATTTCAAGAAAATTGAGTTGGATTTTATGATATATCAACATGCGATTAGCTATATCGAAGATACGCTTTCCCTGCCGATAAACGAATTGAATTGAGAGCAAAGCTTCAAGCTCGTGGGCCCATGCCAGCTGCAGAGCAAAGAGTATTAACAACATCCAATGGAGATGTCGTTCCAATCCTTAGAAATAATACAATTCTTCGTGGAATATATAATGCAATTGGTTAACGAGTAGGCATAAACATGGCAAGCGGCACAGTGTTCAAATTGAGCCCAGAATTAATTCGTGAAACTCCATTAGGCCGGAGTTTCCGTATGAAGAAGAATTTTAATGTAATACGTTTGAGCCACACATAAACCACCATTCGCCACACGATTATTTGTTTTAAAATAAATACCTTCAACTAATTGTTTTCCAAATAAGATGTTTACTTATTAATAACACTGTTTAGTACCATAACATCTGAAGAAAATTAATTTTTAATCTCTCCGAAATTTCTAGGCTTTTAAAAGCATTATGTTATTCAGTCAAATGAGCGTCTATATTTTCACGAACTTTTCTGTAACGAAAAGAGACTTTAACCCCTTTGTTACTAACCTTTGAAAGCAGACAGAAAAGGTAATGAACGCAGAATTTTAATGTCTTTAGACGTTTCTAAACCTATAAGTTTATTAGATACCTTTAATAGTTTGGGACATGTGTTTCCCTAAAAAAATTCTCTACAGTAGTTTTCGGTATAACTTTCAACTTTTTGTGCAACATTAATGTGTTTCCTCTACACTCTAAAATTTCAGTAAGAATGTTTAGAGACGCTTCACTTAAGTTCTATGCAAAAACCGTTTCTAAATTTTTCTAAACTGTAACAGAAATTTCAGCAACGGTAACTGCATAAAACTCCAGTCACATGTTTCAGAAAATTCATTTACAGTTCAGGAATTTTCAGTGACTGTATTTAGCCTTTTTTTAAATTCGTTACAAATTGGATCGAGGTGAGAATTTTATCTATTTGCTCCCACTGTGCGCCAACACAAGAGCAAATGGTTTAAACAACAGCCACTGGTGACGTCTTTAGAAATCTCTGAACTAATAGCGTTTTTCTAGCAATATCCATACATATAAAAATCCCGTGCCACGATGCTTGTCACCACTAAATTCCGAAACTACTTTACCGATCTTGATGAAATTTGGTATACTGCGTGTAATTTAGTCCAACTTAAAGGATAAGATCCTTTTCTATCTCACTTAAACATCTCAATACTTTTTTATAGCAAATTCAACGTCTTTATTTGTATACTCGATAAGTTTCTAACAGATGGCGGTTTAACTTAGTTTGTTGACCGACACTTCAACATTTCACGTTATCTAGGTTGGGTAAGCAACTAATAGATTTTCACAATAGGTTTGTATATTCTTTTGTCCCATAAATTCTGGGAAGGCTGATTACTACGTTACTACCTTACCACGGCTGAAATTTTCAGGGGTTTCTCTTTATAGTACTATCGGAAGGATATACCTAAAAGTTTAAAGATACTGGGTTATTAAATAATTTTTTTGGGTCAAAACTGTTGAAAAAATGGTCGAAAATTTGGACCTTCGAATAAACTGCCGATATAAATTTTAATTTTCAACTTTTTTAATTATTTTATAGGTTTATGCTTCCCTTTGACAGATAAGTAATCAAACAAAAAAACTTTTTTATATCAGATAAATAGAAAAATTTTGACTTGAGAATATCAATATCAAAAAATTATGAGTGAAGTGAATACAAACAATTTCTTACATATCTTTGTTATAATTAGGTCTTACACTCATTGTATAAAATATACAATCAAAGTCTATCTTTTGTGATAAGAACTTTTTTTCATATATGTTTAAATGAATATGTTTCGCTCGTATATAGTCTTACTATATATATATATTTTCTTTTCTTGAGAAATCTGAAACCAGTTATATCAACCTTGTTTGCTCGGGTAGAACAAATTTAGCTTTTCAGTTATTTTGTACATTTTTAAACACATGATATCGCTGCGATTTAGAACCTCATATATTGCTTGATATTATTTTTAACGAGTTCAATAACTTCATGTTTTTCTTGACACAGACTCCAATGAAATGTAAATATCTCATAAGGATCCCTTATCTACGAGATAACGAAACTGCCATAAATGTATTTTGCATAATCCAATAAAAAAAATCCTCATACGTAACATTGCATGCACAAATTCTTTATTAATTATCAGTTTTTCCTTCAATCTACAAAGATGTGGATTTACAGGACTCTCGCCTTATCATCAATGGTCATCCTGAACTCCATTGGTGCGTATAACGATATACAATTGTTCACGTCTAGCTTTCAAAATCCAAATTCTAACCGTACACGTTTCTGTGAATATACCACATGGTACACGCCCAACTATGAACGTGCACATATGGTGCACTCCAAATATTCGGGCCTAACTTAAAATAATCAAATGAAAAATTGAACACGTCTACGTTAACTAGATTCGTGAACGTATACATATGGTACACTCCAGCATATTTGTGGTAGCTACAATGTTAAAGTTCACTGCCAAGGTCAGATGTGAACAAATTGAAGCGAATGGGTGCCAGAATGGAACCTTGAGGAACCCCACTCTTGACCTCCCACCAGTCAGAAATCCCACCACTACTATTAATAATTCTGTCAGACCTATTATTAAAATTGGATAGAAACCATTTGACGACAAAACTTGACATGTTAAAAGATTTTAATTTTTGTAGAAGTAACTTATGAATTTACGGAATCAATTATATTTGCGCAATTCGACGAATTTACGGAATTCCGGGAGTTTGTGTAATTCCACGAATTCGAGGTATTCACAGAATTGACTGAATTCACGCAATTTGCGCAATTCACGGAAAACAAAAAATTGAGGATAATTAAGGAATGTACGGAATCTAAAGAATTCATGGTACTGAAGCTATTCAGGAAACTTCCATGAATTCCTTGAACTGATTCAATTCCATGGATTCCGAAAATTCTGCGTGTTTCGAAAATTCTGCGAATTCCATGAATTTCATGCATACCGTAAATTTCTTAAACTCCGGGAATTAGTTTGTTAGTCTTAATTCTTTCTGAAAATAAAGGTTTATAAACTATGAGGAATGCGATGAAGTACAAGTTCACTGATGCCACTCAATTTGAACTTTTAATAATAGTATTTATTAGTGCATGATATTACAGAGTCTAATACTGAACAGTTTTTGTAAAGCGTCCCGTCAATGAGACCAACTTTAGTTTTAGAAAATAGTTCAATTTTAATTACAAGTAACGCATTGTAAGTTACACGCTACCGAAATATAATTCGGTGCCCGGTCTCTGGCTTACAGACCTTAGCGAGTCAAATTGTTACATAATTCTATCAATGTATAGAGCTCATACTAAACAAGATAGAAGTGTCAATTTTAACCCGTTCTTAACATTACCGCCCGCTTTGTGGTTTTTAAACAGCGCAAAAAAAAATATAATGATCGCATAATCTTAAAAATAACTTTTTTTTTAACAAGGCGAAATCGGTTGCAATATGTCTGTTTACAATAAAACATTTGACACCCGCTATGCTACTACTGTAAACTAAAATTTCAACATAAACACATAATTTCAGTTGAACTTATACATTTTCTTAAAATTTAATAAATTAATAACATTATTCATTTATGGTTGTCTGACTACTCGGCAGCTCCCACTGACGACAGAGGCAAATGACAAACTTTAGTTATAGATCGGCCGTACTCTGAAGTGACCTTCTTGATACAAGCTTTTCGAGCATCGTGCTTAATAAGTACCATAGAACCTATTTCAAGATTATTACAAGAATTTTGCCACTTATAACGTTGCTGTAAAGAATGTAAATACTCCACGTTCCACCTGCGCCAAAACATTTCAATTATGCGTTGTACAATTTGCCAGCGAGTTAATCTATTTTCTGGAATTAACTCGACAAACGGTTCCGGAGGACTCGTAAGAGGAGCTCCTATTAAAGAATTACCTGGTGTGAGATAGGAAAAATCATCGGGTTCGTCGGAATGTAGACCAATAGGGCGAGAGATAAGTCACGCCTCAATTCTAGTGAGTGTAGTTGCAAACTCTTCAAAGGTTAGAGTTTGAGCGCCTACACTTCTACGTAAATAATGCTTTAAACGGTTGACACCTGCTTCCAATATACCTCTAAAATTAGGAGCCGCAAGAGGGATAAAATGCCAAGAGGTGCCCTCAGTTGTTGAACTATTGAGTAAATCGGAATCTCGCCGTAATTGTGTTATATTCTGCCTTAGCTCTCGATCAGCACCCTGGAAGGTCGTGCCATTATCGCTATACAGATGAGCAGGCATACCGCAACGAGATACGAAACGCTGATAAGCAGCTAGAAAACCTTGTGACGTATAATCTGAAACTAATTCAAGGTGATTTGCTCTTGTAGCACAACAACAAAAAAATAGCTACATACGCTTTGTAACTATTATGACCTCTACCTGGAGCGAAACGAATTTGAAAGGGACCAGCATAATCCACACTTTTGTGAGTAAAGGGTAAACTACTATTGGTAGTTCTGAACTCAGGTAAACTACCCATTAATTGTACCGCTACTGCGGCACGTTCGCAAACACAAGTCACACATCGCCGAATGATACTCTTTACAAGATTCCGACCTCCGATAATCCAGAATCCTTGTCGTTAAGTATACAATGTTAACTGATTGCCTCCGTGCATTGATCTTAAATGAGCGTGTCGAGCAATCAACTCAGATATTTGATGTAGAGGTAGGATTTTAGGGTGGCTTTCATCATAGCTGATAGGAGCTTGTTGTAAGCGATCTCCCACACGTAGGACTCCTGACTTATTCAAGAATAGATTTAATGCCTTTAAAGGCGATTAGGACGAAATAGGTTCCCGTTTGTTCAAAGAGCGAATTACGGTAGCAAAAGCGAAGTTTAGTATATAGAGTATCCAATACAATGATGCTTGTTTTATTTCAGAAGCTTCGAGCGCCAAAGGCTGTGATATTTCTTCAGAATCTGATTGCTTTCCCCATTTTTTACAAAAAGCTTTAAGAAAACGTAGATAAAATATGGTGACTCGTATTAACTTTGGCCAAGAAGCTGAATCATTGACCATTTCTTATAGGAGCATATTTTCTCTCGCGGCATGATGCGTGAAATGAGTTTAAAGTTTTCCCGTTTTTTCTAAATTTATACCTTCAGGAAGTCGAGGTATGTTATCGGGCCAACTTACGTAATTACGAGATAACCAAGGTGGTCCGCGCTACCACAGGGAGTGATTTAGTATTTGGTCAGGTAGAAGCCCTCCTGAAGAGCAGTCAGCTGGATTATCTCCAGTTGGCACACATCTCCACTTAGCTTTTGGGACCAACTTCTGAATTTGAGCATTTCGGTTAGAGGCGAAAGATTTCCAAGTTGTATAATGTTTACTTAACCAAGCTAGAACTACAGTCGAATCTGTGTGACAATATTGTGGGGTATTTAGAAACCCCATGACCTCTACAGTGTAGTGTAGAGTCTTAGCATCGGAAAACCCATGAAGTTCACACCCTAAGCTAGTTTTTAAGTGTACTGTCCATCTTAAAATTCGAATTTTTTTCAGCTCACTGAGTTTACTATGACAATCATACAAATGTTTTGTTAGATCATCAGAAAGGGAATCGTCTAAATCCAGTTTTTTGAAGGTTGCATAATGTCTGCAGTCAGCAATTGAATTTTAAAATGATCAGAGGTAGGATCCCAGCGTAAACCTAGTATCTTTAACTGATTATCCTCCCCGGACAAAAAATCAAAGGCTCTTTCGTGGTTTCCCTGCGGACAATCTGATAACGACAGTTGATCATTCAACACCCATTTTCTTAAATGAAAACCTCTACGTCTTATCAAGTCTGCAATATGTTCTCGCAACTCATTAGCTTTCTCGGTTGTGTCTGCGCCAAAAAGAACGTCATCCACATTTAGGTTATTTTCTAAGATCGCTTGAGCCTCAGGAATATTAGAACCTTTACCCCTAGCCAATTGTTTTATAACGCGATTAGCCAAGTACGGGGCACATGATGTTCCGTAAGTGAGGGTTGTTAATCTCCAGGCTTCTAGCTTGCCTTCTGGTGAATGCCACAATATGCGCTGATAATCACAATCGCATGGATCAACTTTAATTTGCCGAAACATTTTTTTCACTTCGGCTGCAAAAAAAACTGTGGCATACGCCAGCGCAAAGTGATTGAAACTAAATCGGTTAATAATTTTGGACCTATATGTAAATTCAAGTTAAGAGATGATTCATCGGAAGTGAGACTTGAGGCATTAAAGACTACTCGTAGATGAGTAGTAGAACTGCTTTCTCGAATAATAGGATGATGAGGCAGATTCACAGTTTGAAAAGAATCCGTTTCCTCGAAATCCTTAACTAATTCCATATGATTTAACTCTTTATATCATGACAAAAAGGCAAAATATTCCGTTTTAATTGCTGGTTTAGTTTTTAAACTAGCAAAAGTTTTCTCTAGAATAAGTTTCGCTGACCCCAATAAATTACCGATCTCGATGGGATGACCATTTTGAAAGAGTAACCTTATCATGTATTGACCGGATCCTCAATCAAAGAGGAAGCAGAGGGAGGTTCTTCCATTTCCCAAAAACGAGATAAATCGGCTTGAAGTTCAGCGGTCGTTGAATGACAAACCGAGATTGAGCGACCAATTTTAAAATTTTGAATAGGACCGGAGAGTATCCACCCAAAAAGACTATTTTTGGCAGTCAATGTAACGAGCGTACTTTGTTTAAACCTGGTAAAAGACAGGATTCAAATCTATCAGTTCCTAAAATAACGTCTATTCGATTTGATCCAAAGGGCTCGGGATCCGCTAAATTTAGACGACTTAATTCATTTAGATCTGCTTGATTAGGAAATTTTGGAGGTGTGTATCACGTCAAATTAAACAAGATGAGGGCTTGGAATGCGATAGGATTCTGTTTTGACTCTTCAGAACGTAACCACACTTGAGCTAATTTTTTAGCATTACCAATTAATTCTCCACCTACACCATATACTTGTGTATCGATTTTATGATAAGTAGGATGTAATATCTTCAAAAATTCTTCCGTTATAAAACTACATTAGACTCCTTGATCCCTTAAAACTCTAAAACTTGCGGGTCTACCATTGTCGGACTATAATTCAATCACTGCGGTGGCTAGTAAGGTGGAACGTGAAGCACCGTCGTAATCATTTAAATGGCAACTCGAATGTTGATTTTCAAATAAATGATGCGCCCCCCTTATAGCAGCAGGTTGTTCATTATTAGTTTGAGAATTTTTACTCATTTGTGAAGCAGACGGGATTTGAAATTTACTAGTGTTGTGAGTCAACAAATTATCATCCTTTTTGGTAACAACCGAGTTAGTTGTGGGAGCAACCGAGTCAGTTGTCCAGGTCAGTTGTTCAGGTCATAGGCTTCATCAGCCTATGACCCGGACACAAAAAATTAACGCAGGCCTGCTTTTGAAAGATAAATTCTCTTCTTTTATCAGTAGGCAAGGCTCTGAATTCTTTGCACCTAAAGAGTGAATGGTTCTCTTTACATAGTAAACATTTAGAAGCGGAAGAGGCTGTATGGCTTTGTACAAATCGAGCTTTATTTGATTTTGATTTATCCGAAGATCCCGATTTCGACATCTCAATTGCTTCAAGCGTGCGAATACGCATATCCAAGAAATTGCTTAATGTTTTGAAAGCGGGATAATCGGTTTCGTCAGCCAAATGTGTCTCCCATTCTTTTAGAAAAGCCATGTCTAATTTTCGCTCTGTCCAGAAAACAATAACGTCATCCCAGTGTTCCGTTCGTCTATTCAAATTCATTAAGACTGTCAAGGCCTCAATAGTAATACGTCTTAATACATTTAAATCTGCTGTCGCACCATTCGAGACACTGGGGATTGACGCCATTGCTTGCAAATGTGCATTGATCAAGGCGTGCTTATTATCAAAACGTTTTTTTAAAAGATCACTTGCTGGTGAAAATTTAACATCTATCAACGTTACATGTTTTATTATGTGATCAGCGGCACCTATTAAGGACGTTTTAAGATAGTGCAAACGAGAACAATCTTGACGACTTGTATTTCCTCGTGAAGACGTTTCATCGTGAACGGAAAGATTTAAAATTATAGAGTGTAACATATTATTTGAAAAATCAAGAGCATATAGATAAGCATCCTCAATTTGTAAAAATTGGTTTTTAGAAAAATACTCCATTTTCATTTTTTCTTCAGCAGAGTACATGAATCTGGCTTTCAAATGAAGCTCTACTAAACGTTGCCATTTCTCTTCTATTAACTTTAAGCGAGCTCTAATAGTAGTTTCGTTACGTTCGTCTAAACCGAGTTTTTTATAATTAATTTCGGTGCGAGATATTGCTTCGTGCAACGCGAGCACCTCAGTACTTAATACGTTTATTTTAGCAAGATTCTATAAATTTAGCTTTCTTTTAATAAAAAAAAAAGAATTGAATCATGTACGATTTTGACTTAGCTCTACTTCCGTTGTACTTCTGATTTGAAGAACGCAGTTGGATGCGCCTCGTGAATTTATTGACGTCAGCTGCTTCTCGTCGAAGTAAATGCTGTCAAGAGGTTGAAAAGGATCTCGGTCAGAAAGAGAGATAAATAAAAGAGGATAACATATGAATAAGTGATATCGCAAATTTGAAGAAAAGGCTGCCTTCCTTCAAGTGTAGTTTAAAATTAACTTCTGACCGATCGATAAGGAGTAGAGAGAGAGCTGCTTAAGAATATAGAGAAGAGGCATGACCATTCCAATTACGAATCATCCTGTGTTATTCAAGTGTGCGTGCATACATCTGTAGCCCCAAGAAAGGACATATTCCATCCAAGCTTTTTTTGGAACAAATTGATGGTAACGGATACACATGAATGTTTTCAGTTCAACGAGAAGAAGTACCGAAATTTAACTGAAATTACATGTGTAAGCAACCGAGCACTACTTTTCAAATTTAACCGTCACACCGCCATATTGAAAATATTCGGATTTCACGTCCTTTTGCACCTTCAAATATTGTTCTTCGCTTCACGTGAACCACTGCAAAAAAAAACTCAGCGCAGTCCCGCACGAGCCCCCAAATGTTTTTTCGTCTCAATTATTTCTGGAAATAAAGGTTCATAAGCATGGGAAATGTGATGAGGCATAAGTTCACTGATGTCACTCAATTTGAACATTTATTAATAGTATTTATTAGTGCATGATATTGTAGTGTCTAATACTGAACAGTTTCTGTAAAGCGTTCCGTCAATGAGACCAACTTTAGTTTTAGAAAATAGTTTAATTTTAATTACAAGTAACGCGTTGTAAGTTACACGCTACAGAGATGTAATTCTGTGTCCGGTCTCTGGCTTACTGACCTTAGCGAGTCTAGTCGTTACATAATTCTATCAATGTATACAGCTCATACCAAACAAGATAGAAATGTCAATTTTAACGCGTTCTTAACACATGCATACCGTAAATTCCTTGAAATCTACGAATTTCATACTTTTCATCAATTTCTTCATTTCCTTGAATTGTGCGAATTACGTGAATGCCCTGAATTCTCTCAAATCTCTGAATTCGGTCAATTTCATGAATACCATAAATTCCTTGAATTCCATGAATTCCGAAAATTACATACATTTTGTGAACTTCTTTATGTCAATGAATTCCGTAAATTGCATGAATTCCATGAATTCCGGGTGCTACATGAATTCTTTGAAAAACTTAAATTCTGCGATTACTGTGATTTCCGTGAATCCCATTAATTTGAGGAATTCTGCGAAATCCACGAGTTACGTGATTTCCACTAATTCCTTGTATTTTATGAATTTTGTGAATTCTATTATTTGCATAATTTCCGTGAATTCCATCAATTCTGTGAAATTCGCAAATCCAGTGAATTCTGTGATTTCAGTAAATTCCTTGAATTCTACGAATACCTCGAATCACCTCAATTCTTTAAATTTTTGAATTACATCAATTCTTTCAATTACTTCAATTTATTGAATTCCATTAATTCCATAAATTTCGTGAATTTCTTTAATTTCTTCAATTCCTCGATCTCCATGAATACTGAAAATTCTGTGACTTTTGTAAATTTCATGAATTCCGTACATTTGCGTAATTTCTTAAATTACTTGAATTCCATTAATTTCGTGATTTTTTA
This sequence comes from Belonocnema kinseyi, assembly GCF_010883055.1. Lineage (NCBI taxonomy): Eukaryota > Metazoa > Arthropoda > Insecta > Hymenoptera > Cynipidae > Belonocnema > Belonocnema kinseyi. The sequence continues at coordinate 152,642,945 of NC_046657.1, forward strand.
ATGGGTTAAGCATCTGTTGGTGCGCACATTTTGGATCACAAAATTTGCAAGTCTTCTAAGCTGTTCTAAAAAGAAGTCCGATCAGACAGATAGAAATGTTGGGATTTTGAATTGTTTGAACAAATAACTTGAGACTCAATTTTCTCGAAAACGGGACGCTATAGAAAGATTTTCCTGTCGGATTCGCATTCAGAAAAAAAAGTGCTACAGGTAACTAACCGTATCCAAACTACTTTTGATGTAATTAAAGCCTCTAACCATGGCTCACATTTTGCCGCAATAGTTTCATGATTTACCAACGTGCGACAATTGACTTTGAAATAAATCTGATCGCTTATTTTTTGTTTCACATTTGAGTTTACATTTTGAGTTTTTCCCTAATGGCGAGCCTATTCCTGGTGTTCGTCGTTCAAGAACTTCTGATTCGCCTGACAGAAATAGATTTCCTAACACGTGGATTTGAGTGTGAAGAACTTGGACTCATTCGGCTTATTCCCCACGTAAGCCCGAACCGGCAGTTCGAAATTCGAATATACACTTTTCCTATCGATAAACCAATTGAAATGAGAAGGGCACGTTTCGCACGTTGTTGCAATATTGCAAGCTACTACAATTCTTCATGGAATATATAATCGTGAGGGAAAACGCGTAGGCATAAACATGGGGAGCGAAGCGGTGTTTGAATTGAGCCCCGAATTAATGAATGAAACTCCATTAGGCCAGAATTTGAGAAACTCCAATAATTTCAAAGTGATAAGGTCTGGTTGAGAAAGATAAATAAGATTTACTACTGAATCTTTTAATTATTTTTTTCCTAAATTTATCATAATATCTGTTAACAAAGAGCCCAATTGATTGAGTTTTAATTTTGTCTTTAAATTATCAGGAGGCATCCTGAAAACAGACTTATAGAGCAACAGGAAAAAGCCAGACTTTCACAACGCAAACTATTTAAGCTGGGTTTGAGGTTCTTTGAGTTTTTAGATCTACCTTCAAAATGTTTTTTTTCACTTTAGAGAAAAGAACGTTTTCTACAGTTTGTTTAAGTCCGCACAGGACACATCATTTCCATTTTATGACTTGTACGCGAATAAAGGGAACGTCCTCGCCTTACATATGCAAGGACTAAAGTATTCAGACGCAAGGTACATGGATAATGCAGCGGAAAATCTAAGGAGAAAGAAAATTTTGCTTTTTATTTCGTGAAAATATGCTTGCATTCATAGTCGTCAGGATACACGATGAGACTTACTGTATTTTATGCATATCAGAGAAGCAAGCAGAATTAAAATGGAGATTACAATGTCACTTCAAAAATTAGATTATAAGGTTTACGAGGGGGTAATGACTGGAATATTAGATTTTACGTGCAATGCAGTAGAAGAAAATTGATTGCGGAAAGCTTCCGGAAAATTGGTTTAAATATTCAAAAATATGTTTCATGGTATTGAAACATTTATAGAAAATCTAAACTTGTTATAAATATATTTATCGCTAAAATAAATTTTCTATAAAACCGGAGTTATTATTACATATTCATAGTATTATTACTCATTCGATAGATATTGTAAGATCAACAACATTATTAATAAAAAATAAGTACATCAAATACAAGTGCCGTTGCTAGTTACCTAGGACCTCACTTTGCGTCACTTGACCGTCTCGAATTTAGAAAATGAATTTCTTTATTGGAAATTTTGATAAATAATGACGAATCGTAAATTCTTTTGATTAATTAAATTGTATTGATTGCCGAACATGTAATTCTTATTAAAAAAAGGATAATCATCGATTGAAAATGTAAAAACAAATTTTATAGATTGAATGAATTGGTTTCAAGCTCAATGTCAGAAATAATTTTCATTGAATTGAATTTGCACAATAATCCAAAAATAATTTCTTAATACAGAAAGTCTATCAATTTGAAACTTATTTTCGAAATTATTTGAAAATTACTTTCTTGGTTTACAATTTTCATGATTATTTCTTATATTTCTAAGTGATTATACATATTTTAACACAATTACGTTTTTTTAAATTGACAATTTTTCATTTTTGGATAAGAACCTTTTTTGGGTTTATAATTTGGTTCTATTTAGGTTTAGTTTTTGACTGACTTTTCAAATGTAATTTTTAATTAAATTTGAAACAGAACTCGAAATAAATTCATTTCATAGTATATTAAATTATTGCCTTACGTTCCACCTCGATGATTCGCTTTTTTTCATTTAGAAATATTTATTTGTTAATTATTTTAATCAAATTTTGAAACCTTTTTTCCATCTAAATTTAGTACATCCTAAATTTAGAAGCAAAAAAGGTTTCAAAATTTTAAATTATCAACATTTCTTTCCCAAGCTAAATTTCTAAATAATTATTTCAATTTTACCTTTTGATCAATAATTCAAATTTTTTTTTTAGATATTTTGATATACCTCTGCAGATACTTATTTCAAAACATTTACACGCCCCGAGGTTCACATGCTATTTTTGAGGTTATTTCGGCTCAGCTGATTTTGCTCTAGCGCATGCGCTTAAGTGATCGCACAATATTCCAACTTCGCTCGGATTCTCGTTCTTATCGCCTCTAGTTCAATCTTTTTTTCGTTATTTTCATTGTACCGTGTTATTCAGTAAGCTATACAGGGATTTCCTTGCTTAAACCCTGATTTCTAATTCTAATAAACTCTCTAGTTTACTAGTGCTTATGGAATTTTATTTTTCTTTACTTCCTACTACATTGCGTTAGATATAAGAGATTTTAGAAGATTTCAAGCGTTAAAACGGTTTAATTCGTGAGTGAATAGCCTCTCACATAAGGTGCTGCTTTTTTGTTATTTAGGATAACCATTTACTCATTTACCGGTATTAACTGAATAGTGACTTAAACTAATGGAATTCTTATGCCCACTTATTAAAAAGTAGTATCAACTAATAAAGTAGCAGTATCATATCTTAATAATTAAATATTTGGCTCAGCTAATAATTTATTTTAGTTTAAGCTGCTAGGAGGAGGTTAAGATGCCCATTGTTAAATCAATCGGATCCAACAAGAAAATTTAAGACCCAAAAGACGCCCTATACTGATAGGAGCACAAGAAATGAATTTAGGAAACAAAAGAAAATGTGATTGAGAGGTCCAACAGTCTCTTACAGACAGGCCTTTTTATGTCAAATAAAGGTGGCCATGGTTACCGAAAGGTTTTCAATAATCAAACCCTATGACGACCAGGGAAGTATTGTTCAACCGGAATTAGAAAAGAAAATCGAGGAGTTGCAATCTGGAGGACTTATCCCAAGTTCTGAAGATTGCCGCTTCGAAAATTATGCTCTTATCAAAACCTCGCAAGGACAAATTACAAATCGTCAGTTGTAATACCCTCAACTACTTTCTTTATGGCTGCGATCAATTCATCCTTTGTTTGGAAGTTAGCGGCACAGTAATGGTGATTATTATAACTCCATGATAAATAATCGGGTGGGTTTACATATGGCGAACAAAGAGGTCATACTATTGACCCCTGTGATCTTCTCGGAAGAACCATGTTTCAGAAAAAACTCTAAAATTTGTTTTATTAAGAAGCTTCGAACCAGGAACATGAAGTGATATTTATTTTAGTTCAGTAAGACCCCAGTTCTGATGAATTTGCATTCTTAAATCTTCCAATAAAAATTACTTTTATTCAGTCAATACTCTTCTCCCGATGAGCATCTATAAAATATCAGAAACCTTATTAAATCCACAAATGTCTCTAACTGAATGCAAATAGTTTCCATAACATGTTTTTATTAGTCCCTGTAAGAGTACTACAAATGGATAATCACAGGACCACACAAAAAATTGAGTGAAGGGTTCCTCAAACCAGAACAAATGGATTATGTATTTTCGGTCGCTGAAACCGAATTTGAAATCTGTTTTGCCCCCTCACGTCAGCGTTTTTTTGCTAACCTCAAAAAACATATTGAAACTATAAAACTAAACAATATCAACTTCTGGACCATATAACCCTATACTTTCATAGCTCAATAACCTTAAATTCGATAAACTATAACCCTAATAGCTATATTCTCAACATTTATAACCTCAAAACTCAACAATCTCAAATCGCAATAAACTACAAAACCAAAATGCAGCAAAAAACTACCAAAAAACTACACGCTTCAAACCTCTATCCTAGAGAGTTTTAGCTTATTAATTCTATACGTCTATTACTTCATAACCTTAAAAACCATCAGCTACATTAACCTGACGTCCCTATAACTCCAACAACCTATAAGCCCAATAATCCAAAATCTCGTAACCCTTACAACCCATAACCCTAAAAATTTTAAGTGCGACAAAAAAATATTTTGAGGCGGACAGATAAAACTCAACTACACCACATCTTTATAACCCCATCACCTTTAAACTTGTGACCCTATAACTGCATTACCCTATAACCCTAAAATGCCACAGTAAATGAACTTGCAGGTAAGATTTAAAGTCTAGGCGATTTTAGTGAAGAACAGGGCGAAAGATTCCACCAGGATTTAAAAGATATTAAGAAGAGATATCAGGGTGCTTGGGGTAGCCATATGTTGGCAGACTGTTGTTGGTCTTTGAAGAGAAACACTTCAATCCAAAACAAAAGAACTTCGAAAATCATTTACAAATAAACGAACGCGCTGTCATTTTAACACTGAAAACACATGAAATAGCTACTTTCAAGTCTTGAAGCTCATCAAGAGTTGTGATAGACGAGGAAACTCACGTAAATCAAATACTTAAAAGGGGGCAGAAGCCTGCTGCGTCCACGTTGTTGTTTCCGGGTATCGCTGAATGCAGGTTATTACGATACAGGAAATCTTGAACTTATCGAGTATTTGAATTTTATTTTTGGAGACCCAAAGTTTATAAGAAATATGATCAAATAAATCTCTTTGAGAATTGTGAGAGGCGAGGTGAGTCATGTAAATCAAGCACCTTAAAAGGCACAGAAACCTGCGGCATCCACGTCGTTGTTCCTGGGTTTCGCTAAATGTAGGTTATTACGATGCAAGAAATTTTGACCTTATTGATTATTCGAATCTTAGTTTTGGAGACCCAAATTTTAAGAGAAATAAGATAAAATATTTGGTTGAAACTCTCTGCGAAGAAAGAATTAAGTCACCAGTATAAGTTTCGATTGCAGCTTTCTGAGATCACAGGCTTTTGAAGACTTACTTGTATGTCTTTTTGTTATTGCGTTTATGGGACTAAAAGATTTTAGAGTTTCTAGGTTATACGAATATGGGGTTTTGCGATTATAGGATTATGGAATTTTGGAATTCTGGAGTTTTGAAGGTATTAGTTTATATGGAGTTATGGGGATGTGGATTTATGAAATTGAATTCTGCATGATACCAAGTTATATTGAGACATGCAATTTTCTTAGGATACACTTCAGGATTATGAAGCTTATGGCTTTTGAGGTTGAAAAGTTGTAGACGCATGGAATTTTAAAGCTAAAACCGAGGCTAAAGCTCTCCGAGATTAAGGTTTCAAATATGCATATAAGTTTTGTTTGCTGCATTTTGGGTTTGTTGTTTATTGAAATTTGAGATTTATGAGTTTTGAGGTCATAAATTTTGAGATTATGGCTTCTAGGAACTCTATATTATAAACAGAGCTAGTTACTATCGATCAGTGTAGATGTCATTCCACAATCTGTGAAAGTGGAAATCAACATCATCAATCAACTTAACTATTCAAATAACAGATAATTATTAATGCGATTCCCAACTAGATAGACAATAATCTTTTATATTTTTAAATTAAACTTTTTTTGAAAAAAGATCTTTGGGAGTTTTTGTAATATCGACTAAATATTTACTGGAACCGCGTTGACTCAGGTGGATGAAATTAATCTTTCCAGTTCTTTTTTATATTTAAACACAGGGTATCGAAACCTATTAAATTATATAAATCGTGATATATTTTTTGACGACTCTAGTAAACACATTTTTTTAAAGTGGCTTTTATGAAATACAAATATGTCGAAGCGACTACCTTGACGTCTTTAATTAATGAGATAACGACTGTACGGTACAAGTAATATATATTCGCACGCGGTCCGCCAATCTTAATTAATTACATTGTGTCTTGACTTCGTCATTATTCTATTCATCAGTTTTTTCTCTAATTTGTGAAGATGTGGATTCTTCAAACTCTCGTATTATCCTTCGTGTTAATCCTTGATTCTATTGGTGAATATAATAATATATTTAATACATATTTATCTTTTAAATCATATTTTATAACCTATACACAAATAAAAATTTGAGACATCGCATATGAATTTGATCATAACTGAAATTTTCTGCCAAACATATGATACACTCCTAACCGTACAAATGTAAAGTTCGTGTACGCGGAAATTATAACTAATGAATTGCACTTTAAATATAAATGAATAATCTTTCCAAACTAGATTCAAAATAGGTTCAGTATTTTTATAGTATGTACATACCTGAGTAGAAATTTTAGCCTTACTTAAGAGGTGCGATCCGTTAGCACCTCCACAACGAAATCCAAATATTTTGTTTATGCTATAAATTTAGGCCTTTTTTGAGCAACGATGCTGTTAGAATTTTAGGATTTTTTGGCTCTTAAAAATTGCAAAACTTCAATTTTCAGTTCAATGTGCACTAAAACTAAGTCTAAGCTTATTAATATTTTAGGTTTTTCTTTTGGATTCTTCTTTGGCACCAATGCTGATTTTCGGGCTCTCTTATTTCTCTAAAAAAAAAACGGAAATTTTAGTGGAAGTGCTGGTAGTATATATTTTTTTATTTTAAAATCTTTATATTGTTTAAATAAACAGAATTTGAGTAATATCAATCTTCGCTAATAATGCGAGCTTTACCTTGAAAACACATAAACTAAAATTACATTTCAATAATAATTTATACGAAATTTCAGTCAGACCAATTCACCATAATTATCTCTCTCCTAGTTATTAAACAACATTTCAGTGTCAAATATCGCACAAATATCCGAGTTTGAAATGAAAAAAATTAATTTGATTCGGGGTACCAAAGATTTTCGGCCCGACACTGTTCGTTTCTCACAAGAGCTGAGAAATGTCTTGATTATTATATAAGGACAGTTGCGACCAGAGGCGGTGCTTCCTCTGTACAGCCCAACGTGAAAAATGAGTCATAAGAGTTGAAAACGGCCATTAGGCGGCGCTAGTAGTAACTTGGTTATACAAAAATATCCAGTATCGCATGAAAAATTAAAAAAAATTAATATAATTATGATAATAATAATAATAAAATTAATTATAAAATTTTCCAAATTTCAAATAAAGACAAGATTGCTAGTTAACAAAAAAAAGAATCCCGAATTTAAAAATATCCGAAGCCAAAATTAACCGACTTATAAAAGTTAGAACTGCTAAAAATAGTAAATTTATTTTTAATTTATGAGCTATTTATGACATTATAAATACGGAAAACAATTAAATGAATCATTAAATCAGAATTTATTTATTATTTTTGGAAAATTTAAATTTCAGGAATAGAAATGTTTACAGGAATTTATTGATTCATTTATTTTATAATTCAGCAATTGCTTTCTATTACAATTGAATAAGGTACTCTGAAATTTGATATTATTTAAATCAAATACACTTTGTAATGAAGATAATATATTTTATCGTTTCTGTAGTATCTTTCAAAGAAAGACCATTACCGAATATTTTTTATCTTTGGCAACACTCAAAAGAATAGAAAATTATTTTTAAACGTGTCTTAAATCCATGTTGAAATTTAATTCTAAAAATTGAAAACAAGAAACTTTTTTATTTTATAAGATTTTACAAAATATTATAAAAAAATTCTCGTCTTTTTAAAAGATGTTTAGGACTTTCAGAATTTGGGAAGGAATCACAAAATATTTGATAAATTTTTGAAAATGTTTCCCAGTTTTCAATCATTTCTGATCTATTTAAAATATTTCAAATTCCTGAAAATATTTTCAACTGACTGGAATTTTTCTAAAAATTTCCAAATATTAATCAAAATTGTTGAAAATTACTTCATAATCTTCTAAAATTTCTTTTAAAGTTCAATTTTCAAAATAAAAAAAATATTCAAAAGTTTCACACGAATACAAGGAATATATTTTGTTTAACTTGTTACACCTTCTAGAACTTATAATCTTTAGAAATGATTTAAATTTTTTCTGCATTTTTTATTTATTCTGAAAAATAACAAATTATCTTAAGATGCTTCAGATTCTTCTATAATAATTTTAAAAATATTTTCAAATATTTTCGAATGATCTTTTAACATTAATTTTATGAAATAAAAATGATTAAAATTGTTCCTAGAAACCTAAAAAAAAAGTGTTTCATTTTCTTCATACTCCTTACAAAAAGTCATTTAAAAATTTCTCATAAATCTTAAGAACTTTTTTTTATAGCACATTTCGACAATATTTAGTTTGTATAACAAATTCTGCAACCCTGAAAAAAGAATTCTTTAATAATTATTAAGAAGCTTTCAACTTTTTTATTTGAGCATTTTGAGTTCTCTGGGTTCACTTTTATAACCTGATTTGTCCCTCGGCGCGATACACAGCAGTATAATTAATGGAATTAATTCGATAATAAACAAAAGGAAAAACTACGGGAAAAATCCACTGTGTCATTTTCACAATAATTATATAAATAAGCACCAGCAGCGTAGAGGGAAGACGCAGTGCGCGGGTACTTACATGCAGAGATTGCGCAATATTATGTTTTCATAATATTGCGTAGTAAAGTTTATAAAGTTATTTATTCTTTCAAGAACATGAATTCATCCGTATTTTTTAATTTTAACCAAATTTTATCACTTTTACTTTTCCCATATTTTAGCCCACAATACTTTTTACAAATATCAAATTTAACTACATATGTACATTTGGAGCATCTAAATTAAAACTTGAAATTAGGCAATTATTTTTTAATTGTTATCCTCTAGAAATTTTTAATCTTCAAGCAATGCGTTCGAAAATGGACAATTTCTAAAACTGTACATTTCAAATTCTTAAAGTATTATATGAAATTAATATTTCCATATTATTCGATGAATATCAATTTGAAATTGTTCAGCCTTAAATATTCTATAGTACAATTCGTAAACATTGAACGATTTAATTTTACAATTCTTGAATTCTGATTGAGCATAAATGTTTCAATTAAAAATAATTGAATTTTTCAACCTTTTAAGTGTGAAACTAAGTTGATTTAAAAAAAATAAGTATATCAAAAATTTGCATATTAATTTAATGCTCTCTTAATTGGGGCAGGTTGGAACACTCTTAAGTTTAAAGTGTATTTAAAAGATATGACTATAATTATAAAAATGGATACATTTACATAATCTTACAAAAGAATTTTTTTAAGCACTTCAATTGATGGATATTTAAAAAAGAAATTGCTTTGAAAAAGTATCTTTAGGTAAACGGATTGCTACTGGCAAAAAATGTTTTCGCCAATTAATAGCATTTCAAAAGACTTTTAGAAAGGGTATATTTATGAGATTTAAAAATATATCAACTCAGGCTTAGAAAAACTTAGAAAACTTCACGTTTTTGTTCATTATTATTTATTATTAAAAAATAAAAAAATATATTTTTATCATAGAATTTTCTTAAATGTTAAAAAATTTATCAAATAATTTGAAAAATTTAAAATAATAATTGAAAAGAATATATTTTGGAATGAAAATTTTTGTTTCAAAATGTGCATAGTACTTTATTTCTTTATGCAATTTTCAGACAATTATTGTTGTTTTAAATTCTAAAAATAATTTTTTAATATTTTATCATTCGGTAATTTTATTTTTCAGGCTATTTCAGTCTTCTTATTTATCAGGATAAATTAAATTAACAAAAATATATAAGAACACCGATCATCTTAAGAAAAGGGGGAAGGTCGGTAAGGCCGGTTTTTGGCCTAATTTATTTTTGGACCAAAAAATCTGAAAAAATCATGGTAGTATCTTATAAGTATCCCGAGTCGATTGCACGCTAAACGGACTACCCCCCAGCCACCCCCTCCCACTACAAATATAGGAAACACCACTACCCACCAACTGTATTTTCGAGAGATTTGACACTCTTAAACATGTATTCTGAGGTTAGCTCGGGTTTGCTATGATTTTCGGGGTCGCCGAATACAAATCTGGCGTCCTTTGACTTTTATCGCGTCAGGTTCCAGGTCATTGGAAGATCAAATCGAGAGAAAACGGTAAAAAAATACAAAAAAATACGTTATAGGTTTTTGGAGTCGCTAATTACGAATCTGGCATCCGTTGAACTCTATCGCTTCAGGTTCAAGGGCATTTGAAGGTCAAATCGAGAAAAAACGGTAAAAATTTAAAAAAAAATATGTTATAGGTTTTTGGGGTCGCTGATTATGAATCTGGTGTCCGCTGACCTTTATCGCGTCAGGTTCAAGGTCATTTGAAAGTCAAATCGATAAAAAACGCTGAAAAAATAAAAAAATATGTTATAGGTTTTCGCGGTTGTTGATTACGAATCTGCCATCCATTGACCTCTGTCGCATCAGGATCAAGGTAATTTGAAGTTCAAATCGAGAAAAACCGGTAGAAAAAAAAATACGTTATAGTTTTTTGGATCGCTGATTCTGAATTTGATATCCGTTGACCTCTATCCTGTCTGGTCCACGGTCATTTGATGGACGCATTAAACAAAAATATCTGAAAAAATTCTGCAGAATCTTATATAGATTTTTGGGACCTTGAATGACCTTGAACCTGAAGCGAAAGAGGTCAACGGATGCCAGATTTGTAATCAGCGACCCCGAAAACCTATAATATATTTTTTTTCTCAGCGTTTTCTCTCGATTTGACCTTCCCATGACCTTGAACCTGACGCGATAAGGGTCAGCGGACACCAGGTTCGTAATCAGCGACCCCAAAAACCTATAACATATTTTTTAAAATTTTTTTACCGTTTTTTCTCGATTTGACCTTCAAATGACCTTAAAATGACCTTGAACCTGAAGCGATGGAGTTCAACGGATGCCAGATTCGTAATTAGCGACTCCAAAAAACTATAACGTATTTTTTTGTATTTTTTTACCGTTTTCTCTCGATTTGACCTTCCAATGACCTTGTACCTGACGCGATAAAAGTCAAAGGACGCCAGATTTGTATTCGGCGACCCCGAAAACC
>NC_046657.1:152654252-152664932 GCF_010883055.1 Belonocnema kinseyi
AATTCTCTTCAATTTTCTAGCCTTAATCCGTAATTACTTTTTGCAATTATTAATTCACTAACAATTGGTAATGTAAATTATTCATATCGAAAAATTAACTGACATTTATTGATCTATTATTTAATTCTCGCTGCCAAAAAGAATGATTTATATCTATACATTTTAACTATCATTAAATGCTTTTAAAAATTACATCTATGTTATTATGCCTTATTATACTTAAATTTAAAAAAGAAAGACATTTTAAAAGTTGCGGAGATGAAAACTTTATAAATTTTATTTCTTCGGAAAAAATTTCAAAACAAATGCCTTAAAAATTTTGAAAAGAATTTCTCTTAAATATTGATTCAATTATAAATCATTTAAGTACGTTTGAAAATTATATTTAACACATCGAGTTTCAAGAGTCTTTTTTTCTAAAGTAGAAAGTGCCTTCTTTTAACCAAAGTCAACAATAAATTTAAAATTAGAATCTTATATGGAGTGTAGATAAGAATATAATGTTTAATTTAAGATCCATGAAAATATGAAGAAACGGAACGAGTGTTTGTCCAACGCCACAGAAAGGTTAGACATATTTAGATTTTACTGCTAAAAAACAAATTATTTTACATTTGAATTAATATATTTCTTCTTTCAATCTAAAATTTCTGGTAATAGATTATCGTAGTATAATATAGAGTTAAACTTTTTTATTATTGCAAACATAGGATTACACTTCAGAATTTACAGTACGATTCTAATAATTTTTTAAATACTTTAATAGTATTTTATTTGAATCAACGAAATGAGAAATAATAGAGTATGCTTTTGCATTAGTAGTAAAATAGAACCTCACTTATCTGAGCTCTCTTTATCCGAGTCCGCGATTATCCGAGGTTGAAACAAAAATAGTTGTCCAGCCTTATCTGAGCTATAGTGCAAAATCAGGCCGTATTATCCGAGCCTTTTGCATTATTCAGAGATATGAACTTGTCTTGACCAACCTATATATGTCTATATTTAATGGCAATATGAAAGAAGATGAGGAAGGAGAGATCACGTTTGTAGAAAAAGGGAGAGACTGTGATAGACTACATCCTGGCGGAAGAAAGAATGTGGAATTTAATAAGTTGCATAAAAATGGGTAATGAGATTGGGTCCAAGCACTTCCCGGTAATAGCTACACTGAAAGGTGGTGGTCAGAAGCAAGGAAGTTGGAGAACGGAAAGAGCGGGAAAAAAACAAGAAGAAACAAAAAGGAATAAGAGAAGGAACAAGAACTGAGGAGGTAAGGAATGAGATAGGTACAAAAACAGAAAGTGAAGGGGAAAAGAGAGGCTGGTAAGAAAGGAATGTAAGGAGCGTAAAGAGAGAATAGAAAAGTGTAAGAAAATGAATAAAAGGGGAAATGGAGAAAGGAGAGTACAATAGAAGAAAACGTGAACATGAGAGGATGGTAGAAAGGAAAAATCAAAGGGTAAAGGAACAGTACAAGGAGGGAATAAAGAAGAGATAAAATAAAGTAGGGTTTGGGATGTGATAAATGAGGAAAGAAGAGGAAAGAAAGCGTGAATGAAGGAATAGAATTGGGTAAGTGGACAGACTATTTCAAGGGTCTGTTAGGAGAAGAACAAAATAGAATAAAGGGAAAATAGAAATTTAGTACAAGGGAAAATGGAGGTAGCGAATAGAATAATAAGATAAGAAGTGGATGCGGCAATAAATAGAATAAAATGATACAAGGCTACAGGAGAAGATGGTATGGAGAACGAAGCCTTGAAGTATGGAGGAGAAGGGGCAGGGAAGGCCTCTGGGAGATCTGCAGCAAGGTATGGAATGGAGAAGGGTGGCCAGAAGAGTGGTTGACAGGGCTGGTGGTACCACTTGTCAAGAAAGAGGAATGAAAGAAGGTAGAGGAGTACAGAGCGATCACTCTCATGTCAATTGGTTACAAAATATATGCAGCAACTTTAAGAAAAAGGTTAGAGAGTCAGATAAAGGGATGAGAAAGTATTCCACACAATCAGACGGGTTTTAGAAAATAGATTGGAACCATCGACAACATTTACGTACTGAACTACTTGGTTAACAGAAATCTAGGGGAAAAGAGAGAGAAATTAATCGCGTTATTTGTGAACTTTAAAGCAGATTTTAATTCAGTAAACAGACAAGTGTTATGGCAGGCAATGAAAGAGAGGGGAATAGAAGGAATGTTGGTGGAGAGGATAAAGGAAATTTGTACTGAAACCAGGATTAGGGTGAAGATAGGGAAGGACAAAGGAGAGTTGTTCTGGATAAAAAGATGTCTAAGGCTTATGCGGACGACTTAGTTCTGTTCGCAGACTACGAGAAAGGGATGAACCTAATTATGAGAATTTTTGAAGGGTATGTGGGAGCAAAGGATCTGACGGTGAACGCAGAGAAGACCAAGGTGACGTGTTTCAGAAGTAGAAACACTATAATAGATTACTTTTGGAAAATGAACAGACAAACAGTGGGAAGAGTGGAGGAGTTCTGTTACTTAGGTTTTTGTTTAGAGGCAGGAAGGGGAAACGAGCTGTAGGCGAGGAAAAGAATTGAATGTACGAGTAAAGTAATGAGCCAAGTATGGGGCATAGAAAAGAGAAGGTTCAAGGACGATTGGAAAATGAGGGCCTGGCTGTTTGATGCGTTGGTTTGAGCGGTGTTGTGTTATGAAGTGGAGATCTGAGGATGGAAGGAATATAGGAAAGTAGGGAGCATACATGAGCGATTCCTGCGGTGGGTAATAGGGATTAGCTCGAGTTTTCCAGGATACATGTTGAGAGAAGAGTTAGGAAAGAAAAGAATGGTTACTAGACAAATTAATAGACCCTGTAGGTTTGAAGAAAATCTAAAAATTGGAGGCAGAAGCAGAATAACTTAAGCATATTTGGACGAAATTCGGAACAATGAGGCGAGAGGAAATTTAAGAAATTCAAAATGAGAAGAAAAAAGGAAAAAAATGAGAAGGGTTTGCAAGATACGAGAAGGAGTTATGAAGTGGCAGGACATATAGTTAGAGCTATTATAATGGTCAAAGGGTTGACGGAACCAGAATATCTGCAAATAATAAAAAAGGCAGACAAATGAAGTAGGGTGATACGGTATAGAATGGGAGGTGTAAGAGCTTGTAGATATTGGGGGGATTAAGAGGAGAATCTATGTAGAGTATGTAGATACGAATTCGAGTCATGGGCACATGTTTTAGAGAGGTGTACAGATGAGGAAGATGGGCAGTTAAGTGTGAATGAGTGTGTAAGATGCATTTTGGATGGTAATGGACAGGGAGTGATGTGGATGAAGGGACTGCAAGAATTAAGGGAAAGCAAGGATATTGGGCAGAACCCAACGGTTGTTCCTGAAAAAGGAATTTAGAAAGAAAAAGTTAAATGGAAAATATCGGAAAATGTTTTTTTTTATGGTAAGAGGAAATGGAAGCCCTAGAAGATCGCTCATTACTAGAATTATTAGTATTATTTTTTTTTATTATTATTTTATTTCCCAGTGAGACGAAATCTTAGAAGATAAGCAGCTGATAACTTAGATTAAGGATGAAATTAAATTTTATGTACAGAGAGCGGAGGTCCACATACCTGTAAAAGGGAGATTTTTTACATATTTTGAAATTTCTTTTTATTAAAAATTTCGTTTTAACCAAAGTTTGAAAGCACCGTTTGATGCTTTAAACCAATATTTCATTAATTCAGGAATATTTTTCTCAGCGTAACAACATACGATTATGTACATTAAAAAAAATTTAATTCTATATTTCTTGTTGCAGTGTTCAGTTCAGAGTCCGAGAATTTTCCTATTAGCGGTTCCTTTTCGAGTGCTCCTCGTTCCGAAACTTTTGATTCTAGTGATAAAAATAATTCCTCCGAATGTTCTCTTCATCCTGCAGAAGCTCAACTTCGTGTGAGATCCAGGTCTCCTCATGACGAGTCTCATCTTCGTGTCAGATCAAGATCTCCTCCTAACGATATTCATCTTCGTGCAAGCACCGCGTGTCCTCATTCTCAGAATAGTTCTTCCTTAATACTTGGATTCGAAGATGAAAACCTTGCATTTGTTCGACTTATTCCCAAAACCAACCCGAGGCGGCAGTTTGAAATTCGAAGATATACTTTTCCGGCCGATAAACCAATTGAATTGAGAGCCAAACTTCAAATTCGGGCACCCATGCCAGCTACAGAACAAAGAGTATTAACAACATCCAATGGAGATGTACTTGCAATAATGAGAAGTAATACAATTCTTCGTGGAATATATAATGCAGATGGCCAACGGGTCGGCATAAACATAGCAAGCGGCGCAGTATTCAGATTAAGCCTAGAATTAATCCGTGAAACTCCATTAGGTCGGAATTTCCGAATGACAAAGAATTTTTATGTGATACATTTGAGCCATGGATAAACCACAATTATCCATACAATTATTGCACTAAAAATAAACGTAAACTTATATGGGCAATTCTCCACAGAAAGGACACTTTGATGCACATGGATTTTATTCTTGAAACTGCTGGCTGTATTGTTGTAAAACTTAGTCAAGATCTTTATTTAAGTACCTCATACCAAGCTCTTTAGAGGTAATTTTTGGAGTCACGCAGGAAATAAATAATGAACTACTTAAAATTTTTTTTTAAGAATCTTAAATTTCAACTCAAAAAGTGCAATCTTTATTATTATTATTTTAATTTTAATGTAATATACACTATATATGCAGGCAAATATGAGTGTCTTCGAAAATATTTTTGAGGTTACGTCAAAACATAAGCAGCCATATTTTGACAACTCGGAATACCTTTTTGGGTCCATCTTGGACCTGAGGTTGAAGAAAAAGTATCTCACTAATCCTCTAAATTTTAATGTAAACATCAGGAGCTTTCTTCGTAAATAAAGAAAACGGTCAAGAAAACCTGGTGTATTTTTTTAGTATCCATTGGCGTAACTAGCAATAACTTTTATAATTCACAACACAAATTACTAAATAAAATATTAAAATTTGTTCCAGAGTGACAGAAAGTGATTTGCAAAAGGATTTTTCAAACCATTTAAATTTAAAACTTTAGGAACACTTTTTATGTTATTTTCCATTGTCGTAACATCCATTAACGTGACCGTCATTTCATTTTGTGACGTCACCTGAAAAGATGTCTGCACGCCGAGGGCCAAACAATAATGCCAATTGCATGAGACGACATCGTTACGACATCTTTACGATAACTTTACGACATCCTATGTCCATGTCGTTAAGCTGTCTCTACGACATCGCAAATAAGTCACATGATCTGATGATGTCTCTACGACATCGTAAAGAGAGCGAGACGACATGAACATAGGATGTCGTAAAGTTGTCGTAAAGATGTCGTAACGATGTAAAGACGTCGCCAAATTTTGTGCCTACTGGGGTATTTTGCCCAAACAACCTAAATTACCTAATCATGACTTGTTACGATCCTAAATTTCGTTTTACAGATCTAGGTTAGGTTTATATCAGCGTGTTCACACGACGTGCTTACGAAGTAAATTCACATCCCTCTGTTTATTTATATGTACTTGATTCATTTGAAACTATCTTTCTTCAAAATAACGTTTATTAGTTTCAACATTTTTTTACAGTATTTCTGTTTTTAGTAGAAAAATAAAAAACGAAATAGACAAATGAAAATTTAAAAATCCAGTCCACCCTCAAGTTTTTAAAACGAAGAGGAAAGGTTAAAAAAAGGTAAGGTGGCAAAATGAAAATGTAGTAAATTAAGTATAAAATTGACTGAATTTAGGTTTTAGCAACCTTATTTGATGAATTTTATTTATTTTAGTTTTTTTAAATAGGTCGGAATTTTCTAAACATTTCTGACAGTGTAGGACGCAAATTGCTTTAAAAAATTGTATGTGATATTGAAAGTTGAATCTTAGATATCTGCAAAAATGTTGATGCTATAAAAAAATAAGATTAGTTTCAGATTCAGGACTTTATTATACATGAAGAAATACCCTAACAATTTAATAAACGCGAATTTTTCAGCATTTTATAACTTGATGTAATCTTATTGACTAATCAAATATTCTTTTAGCATCAACAGGAATTAAATCCAGGCACCAGGAAAGAAGAACAGAACATTTGAGTAAGATTTAAAAAAATTAACTAAAATTGTTTGTTTTGATATTAT
This sequence comes from Belonocnema kinseyi, assembly GCF_010883055.1. Lineage (NCBI taxonomy): Eukaryota > Metazoa > Arthropoda > Insecta > Hymenoptera > Cynipidae > Belonocnema > Belonocnema kinseyi. The sequence goes on from NC_046657.1 coordinate 152,660,428, forward strand.
AACGGTATTTAAAGAGACATGCACAATATAAAAGTATTGTAATAATTTAAATAATGAAAAAGTGATCACAGGTTCGAATTTTTCTTATTTTTGTTCCCTTGCAACAATATATTGTTCACTGTTATTAAAACACCCTGATGATGTCGCGGAAATTTTAACTTTAGATAACAAATTTGACAGAAAAAACAGAAGATAAAAACTTTACATCGATTTCCGACGAAAGATAAAACTTACTTTTGTTTTTCCATGGCAAACACATGTTTTTTAAAAGACACGAACTTGGCTAAACAAAACTTTATTGCTCTAAAAAATATCCTGCAAAAAATTTTATTCTTAGTTTTTTTTTGTGTTGGAGTGCCTTCAAATGTCAATGAATTTCTTGTCAATATTTTGGTTGCAAATATTGAGAATTTGTTTGAAAACATTTAAGAAGTAAAAAAATTTAATATTCGAAAAACAGTGACTTAAATAGTCTCAAATCACAATAATCATAATAAATTTACAAAAATCTGTTCAGTTCGTTGAAAATTTGCATGATGATCACCAAGATTTAATTTTTGTGAAGGCTGAAAAAGGTAACTGAACGGTTGCAGCAAATAGAGGTGATTATACTAATACACCCAGTAAGCACAAATTTTAGCGACATCGTTACGACATCTTTACGACATCCTATGTCCATGTCATTTCGGTGTCTTTGCGATATCGTAAAGACATCGTCAGGTCATACGACTTATTTACGATATCGTAAAAACACCTTAACGACATGGACATAGGATGTCATAAAGTTGTCGTAAAGATTTAACGATGTCGTAAATACGTCGCCAAATTTTGTGCCCACTGGGCAGTTAAAAACGATTTTAAACATTATATTTCGTAATAAAATATTAAAACTAGTATGATTCCAACTATCGAAAATAAAAGTAATGACATAGCTATTATTTATTATTCATTTATTAAAATAAAAATTTGAAAGTACAAGTATTCTGCATGAAACAATATTAGTTAATTTAATTACTTCAGGTTTATTTTTACTGAGTATATAGAATATGCAGACAATCCTTTTAAAGTGGTAACATATTCAACTTAAATAATTCAAATATTTGTTGTAAATACATGAACGGAGTACAATAGAACCTCTATTATCTGGCCTTCGATTATCCGAGGCTCCGCGCTATCCGAGGCAAAATTGCAGTTAAAAAACGATTAAGCAGATTTAAAGAGTTCTCTATTACCGACTTCCTTGAGCCACGTTAGTTAAAATGCATTGTACCCTAAAGATAATTCCACATTCGCAAGTTGTTTACTTTTATTTGCTAAATGTTCATATTTATTTTTCTATTTAAAATATATCAAAAATAGATAACTCTTCCGAAATTTTTACTTCTTCCGTATTATCCGAGTTTTCGCTTATTTCGTAATTTGCAATCTTGAATTTTAACATGTTATATTTGGCTTTTCACAAGATTTTGTGTTCTCTCCAAAAGTATCATTGTACAAGTTAACCGCGTTTTCGTCGTCTGCTGCTACTTTGGGCGCTTTGAGCTACTGCGCTTGCGTTTGGGTTGCAGAGTTGGCGCGGAATGCAAAATAAGCATTAAAACCAATTCCAGTAATTAAAATTAATAACTATCATATGATGGACAAGAACGTATATAAAATGCATTTATTAAAATTCGGTTTAATAAATATCAGTTAGTTTTGGGAATTCATTGAAATCAAACTGTTAATTAGAAAATACGTTTGTTATACATTTTTTTTTTCTAGCTAAAACTTACCAAGTTTTTAAAGAAAAATTGTGATTGTTATATGCACTATAGTAATTGCTTAAAATATTTTATAATTTTGAAAGTAAACTTACCTTTTATGAAATTTCATTCACACAAATATGTTCATCTTTTTATCACCGTCAAATTTTTTTTGACCTTTAATGACAATCTGTTATCAATGAGCTACAGAGATTATATATTGTTTTCGTTCTCAAACTAAATAATGATTATATTTTTAACAATTAAGGCATAAAGTAAATAATAAAATATAAACAATTGAAACGTGTATAACAGTACATGGGTGAAATTAATTTGTAAATTAAAATTAGTATTTGACAACCTTTATACCCGTGTATTGTTCTAATGAACAATTTTTAATTCAACTTTTGGTTATATTTCAATATTGCAAATAATATTGGAGCATAAATAAAATCTTAATTAGAAATTATTCCTCTATAAATGTATTCTATATCTATAATTGATTCAATACAGTTATGGTAAAACTGATTAACTTCAATTACGGTATTTTTAATGTTAAAATTAGTAAGGTTCTGTAAATAACTGATTCTTCAATTAAAACTAAGGGTAATAAATGAATGAGTAAACCTGCTACTAATTCAAATTTAGAGAGCCTAAAGTTCACAAAGCTAACTTAAGTTGGAGACTGATTGTTTCTACTGTTGGATCTTCCACCTACGAGTACAATGTATCAAAGTATGTTTCAAATATTCTAAACCCAGTTTCTATTAACACTATCTCGTTTGTCAAAAAGATAGAAACTTAAAGATTGTTTAAAAAATATTAACGTACAAAAACTCATTTGATTTAAATCATAGTTTAACAAAAATTACAAAAAATGAAATTCAAATAGCTAACAGAACGATCTTCAATGTTATTGTTTTCTTTTTAACAATAAATTCTATTTATTGTTCGCATAATAAATTAGACTTTGTGGTTACTTATTTTGTAATTTTCTACACGTAAACATGTATAAAATGTATAAATTTACTTGTCCTATTTTAAAATCATTAATAAAAGATTTATAGGTCCTTTTTGTATTAAAAAAGTTTGCATATTAATTTTTTGTCTTATCTTGTATCATTTAAAAAAAATTTAATTTTTTTATTCCTAATGTTACTTTTTGTGATTAAAACAAAAACTACGTCTCCTATCAAAACATTATGCGTGACAAATTTGCAGCTCTTTTTCAGGTAAACATTTTTTACATTTTTCTTTCTCCGCTTCTGCCGTTTGCCCAACAATTCTATTTTTTAATTAAATTAAAATTTTTATTGACTACGAACAAGACAAAAATTACGGGTGCTATAAAAAGTGATTGATAACCAATGTGTAGATGATTTCCGGGTGCAAAATTTTTCTTTATTCATATATTTACGCATCTTTTAATGTTGACCAAAAAATGAAATTTATTATCATTGATTTGTTTTGTTGAATTTTGAGAATGCCATAATTCAAGTAATTGTCTTTATCAAAAAAAGTGGCGAGTTTCAATTTCTTTTGCAAGGACTGTGAATAGCTACACATTAAATTTTTTTAATAAAATAAAATGGTCTCAAAAATTTTGAATCTTAATCCAAAAACAGCTGGTTAAAGAATTTTATCTTTTTATTTGGGCCCTAAAACTTCATACTAAAAGACAATCCAATTCGACCATTCTTGCAACATTTATGCGGCATAATAACAATACCATCTTATGACGATGAGAATCTAAAAACTCAAACATTTGAATATTTAACAAAATATGGCCTTCTGTATTTCCTAAAGCACTTAATCATTGAGTAGTTCACAGATTTGTCTGATAGTAATTTGAATCACCCGCCCAAAATCTCGCACAGTTTCGAGAGTTTTTTCGTCTTCTACTCTCTAAAATAAATGAATTTGTTATTATAAATGCACGTATTAAATGTTTTACGTGCAAAAAACAACAGAATACCTATCCAAAATTAAAATTAAAGAATTTCTGCTTTTTACCGCGATTACCAGTAATTACTGGTAATTCCTACAACGGTTGGGTATTACCGCGATCAGGCTGAGAAGTGCCGATCAGTATTCACAAGATATTGAAAAAAAGCTTTAAAATTATTAGATTTCACCAGTGCAGATGAAAAATAATATTATTTTATTGCAAAGAACGTTATTAATTCTGATTTCACAAAAAACAATATTTTAAATTTATGTTTGGTAATTTTAGTGATTTTAGTTGAAGTCACATTGTTAGCAATAAAAAAATTAATTTAGAGACATGAGAGAGACGACATTAATCATTACGATAAAACAAAAAAAATTTTTTTCTCTGAATTCAGAATCCATAACGTCTTTTTAATTGAAATCGAACCATTATTATCTGTCACTTCAAAATCTTATTTTAGGATTAAGAAATTAGTGTTCAAGTATTTTCTGATAATTATGTGTTATGCATATTAAATTTGAATATTTAACTATTAAAATCAACGCGCCAGCCTTGACCAATCAGGGCGTACCTGCACCACGCAAGCGCAGTTCAAAAAGTTTCCAAAATTGGGATCACTAGATTTCACACCTGTTTTATACAAACGCTATGTCAACATTTTAGCTGTTGTTTCTAACGACGAGACTGAAGCAGTGTCTCCAGAACGTAGAGCTGCCAGATCGTGGATGGAAATTACCCCCACCATACCTACCGTTTGGGAGCCGCAAAACAGAAAGTGCATGATTACCACTGTGAGTTCGTATGTAAGC
>NC_046657.1:152665032-152666280 GCF_010883055.1 Belonocnema kinseyi
ATTTAAAAAATACCCTGAAATATTTAAAATTCTTAAAAAGCTCACACTAAATTATTAAAATAATTTGAAAATTCCTTGAAATCTTTTAAAATTCTCTACAATTTTTCAAATCCTTTAAAATCTTTTGAAATACCTAGAAGTTTTTTTTAAAGATTTCTAAAGTATGAAAAATTTGTTTAAGTAAACGATCTAAAATTTGTTTAATTATTTGAAATTCCCTTAAATTATAAAAATGATTTGAAAATTCCTTGACATCTTTAAAAATATTCTCAAATATTTAAAATCCTTAAAAATGTTTTGAAATCTTTTAAATTTTTAAAAAGTTCTTGAAAATTCCTTGAAATTTAAAAAACTACCCTGGAATATTTTAAGTCCTTTAAATTTCATATTAAATAACTACAATCAGCTGAAACTTCCTAGACATTTTTAAAAATATGCTCAAATATTTTAAATCCTTAAAAATCTTTTGAAATCTTTTAAATTTTTCAAAGCTCTTGAAAGTTCCTTGAAATTTAAAAAATACCCTGAAATATTTAAAATCCTTAAAAAGCTTAAAAAGCAAACTAAATTGTTAAAATAAGTTGAAAATTACTTGAAACCTATTAAAATATCCTAAAATATATCAAATCCCTTAAAATGTCATATTAAATTACTGTAATCAATTGAAAATTCCTTGCAATCTTTTAAAATTCTCTAAACATTTTCAAATCCTTTAAAACCTTTTGAAACACCTACAATTTATTTTTTTCTTAAGATTTCTAAAGTATTTAAAAATTTTTTAAATAACCCTTTTAAAATTGGATTAATTCTTTGAAATTCCTATAAATTATGGAAATCAGTTAAAAATTCCTTGACATTTCAAAAAATATTTCAGGGTATGTTTCAAATTTCAAGATATTTTTAAGCGCTTTAATAAATTTAAAAGATTTTAAAAGATTTTTAAGGATTTTAAACATTTGAACATATTTCTAAAAATATCAAGGAATTTTCAACTGATTTTTATAATTTAAGGGAATTCTAAAGAATTTAAGCAATTTTAAAAGGGTTACTTAAAAAAATTTTAAATACCTTAGAAATCTTTATAAAAAGTTCTAGGTATTTGAAAAGATTTTAAAGGATTTGAAAAATTTGAGAGAATTTTAAAACATTCTAAGGAATTTTCAATTGATCACAGTAATTTAGAATGATATTTTAAAGGATTTGATGTATATTTTAGAATATTTTAATAGATTTCAAGTAATTTTCAAA
>NC_046657.1:152666380-152671980 GCF_010883055.1 Belonocnema kinseyi
ATACGAACTCACAGTGGTAATCATGCACTTTCTGTTTTGCGGCTCCCAAACGGTAGGTATGGTGGGGGTAATTTCCATCCACGATCTGGCAGCTCTGCCAGAACGTGGGATTTTTCGGCCCCCAACACTCTCCCATCAGGGAGCGACACATTCAAACGTAGCGTCTCGGTGGGTCGGCTCTGTTAAATGCTGCGAAGCCCAGCCTCGTGTAAAGCCGGAAATGCATGAGCAGGAACCCGAGCCCCCACAACCTCACCAATGACGATCTAGCTGCACCTCAAATTTATTCAGGTTTTGAAATCCCGAGTTACCTTAGAACCATTAGGTTTATTGCGATGAAGCAAACATAATTGACTTTCTGTAAATAGATATAGGAGACAATAATTGGATTTTTAACAAATAAAAAACAAATTTTCGACAAAATAGTTGAATTTTCAACCTAAGAAATTACTTTTAAAAATACATTTTTTAATTTAAACATTGTAGTTTATACTGAAGTTTGCAGTTGAAAAAAATAATTTTTAAACCCAAATTAATAAATGCGATTTTATCAACAAAAGAAATGAATTTTTATCTCAGAAAAATTAATTTGTAAAGAAGAATAATTCGCCAACAAAGAAGATAAATTTATAACTAAAAAGACAATTTTTCGAGAAAAAAATTGTTAACAAAATTGTTCAATTTCCATCTATAGAAACGAATTTTAAAATAAAAAAAAAGAAGTATTCGATCAAAAATAGACTAGTTAAATTTTCAACGAAAAACTGTTACATTATCAGTTTAAAAATTCAATTTACAACCAAAAATTTTTCAGCAAAATAGTTTAATTTCCAAAAAAATAGATGAACTTTTAACGATTTTATACCAAACTAAAAGAAGTTTCAACAAAAAATGCATTTTCATCCAAAGAAATGAATTCTTGATTAAAATAGATGAATTTTTAAATAAGAAAAATAATTTTCTACCAAAAAAGAAGAATTTTCTACTGAGAAAGATCAACTTCCTACCAAAAAAAAAAATTCAACCAAAAATGATACAATTAAATGGTTAGTAAAAGAAAATGTTTTTTCAACAACAACAAAATCGAATTTTCAACAAAACAGTTCAATTATTAACCAAAATAGTTATTTACAGAATTTTAATTTTAAAATAGTTTCATTTTCGATGGAAGAAATGAATTTTCAACTAAAAATTGTTTTTAAAAAAACACACAATCGAAGTTACAACAGAATAGTTCAATTTTTAAACATAGAGTTAGATTTTAATTTCAAAAATTATTTTTCAACCAAAAATGGAATGGAGTGCATTCTGAGAGAAAATTTTAAAAAAATATTACAATTTTTTACAAATTATTTTGTAATTTTTCCATATTATATAATTTTAGAAAAAATAAGGAATTTAATTCTTATAAAGCCATCTTGTGCAATTTTGTCGCACCATTTTTTGTTATGTTTATGTTGGTTTGTAAAATTTGCTTTCAAATTTTAGTAAGTTTACGAGATATTCAGAAATTTTTAAACGATTAAAAAATAATTAAAAGTTGCAAAAAAATCAGGAAAAATTTGAATAATTCCTAAAAATTAGAAGATTAGAAGGTCTGAAAATATTAGAAAAAAGAATTATTTTTCTAATAATCGATTGAAAATTTCTAATACTTTTTATTTACAAAAATGTACTTTACAAAAAAATTCAAAAAGGTTTTAAAACACATCAAACGATTTCCTAAAATTTAAAAGAAGATTGTAGAAGATTTTAAAGCAAAATCTTTCAATTTTATAAGATTAAAAAGTTTTAAAAAATGTAAATAATCCAATAAATTCAAAAAATATTTAGAAGAATGGAAGAGATTGAAATCTAATTTTTAACTTAAATTCTCTATAAATATACGTTTTCAAAAATTAAAAAAAAAAAACTTTAGAAGCTTTAAGGAAATTCAGAAAGATTTCAAGAAGATCAAATTATTTTTCTTAAAATTCCTGTGAAAAATTTAGAAGATTATATAAGTCAGATTTTTGACATCTTGAATGCCTTTTTAAAATTTTCAGAAAAATGTAGTAAGTTAAAAATATTTTTTTTGAATTTATTTTATTTTACACGTATTAGAAATATTTAAAAACTTGAACAAATTTTTCAAAATTTATCAATTATGATATCTTCCAAACTTCTAAATGTCCTAAACATCTTTTAAAAAGACTCGAATTTGTCTAATATTTTTTTAAATCCAATAAAATAATTAAAGTCCTCTAGGTTGTTTTTTTATACATCTCTTTTCATGCTATTTTAGGCTATAATCACAATTTTGAGGACTTTAAGAGAAAAAGCCAAAAAGTTATTAACTTGACCTCATTCAAAAGACTAATCATTTGACAAAAATGTTGTAAAATTTTCCTTTGAATGTGGTGTGGAAAGGAATTTCATTAAAAAATGTGTGCGATTTTCTGAACAGAAAACTGCATGCATTTCTGAGCTTTCTTCTTTTTACTTTTTAAGTATATTTTAATCTGCTTTACGTTTAGTGAAAAATCATATGCTGATAAACGATAAGAGAAATATTTATTTCTTCAATTTCAACTATAATTTGAAAGGCGATTCTTCATAGTATTTTACTAACTAATGGAGATATTTTTTTAATTTTATTCCTGAAATCTATTCCCTAAGGTCAAACATGGTATGCAAATAAAAATCAATGTGTATCATATCCAAAGAAATTTTGGCAATATTTATAAAAGTATTATTATTTTTAATTTAAAAAAATTAATGTATAGAGAGTACAGTTTTTATTTGAAATTTCACGGCGGTTTTTTGTACCATGTTCTACCCTCGGCCAGAATTAAGGAAAAATAATATAAAAATATGTTCATTAGTTATTAAAATTCTACAAACACTTATGTTAACAATTTTTTTTCTCTTTATATAATCATGAGATATTTCTTCATAAAATCAATTTTGTTGCATTTATTTTACAATTATTTACAATCAATTTCGAATTACAATTATTTACAATCAATTTCGAATTACAATTATTTTACAATTAAAATAAAATTGTAAAAGCTAAACTTTGTAATTCTGAGATAAGTATTTTAAGGCATTAAAGATTTTGTAAATATTTCATATACAATCAAATAAGTATTATCAGTTTGTTTATAAATTTATATGTAAATAATTATTATAAGCTTCTTAAGGAAATTAAAAGAAAAAGATTTTCAAATATATCAGATGCGCCAGAAAAGATCTTAGGAGATTTCAAAGACATTTTATTTTTATTTTATAGGATTTGAAAAAATATTCTGAAAATTTCTTATCTATTTAAAACGTTTTGAATTCTTCAAGATATTGGTAGCTCTCTCGAGTTTTTATCAAAAATTACAAAAATCATTCAAAATGTAGAAAAAAATTTCCTTATAGTCTTCTAAATTTTCCCAAGGAAACAATGTTAAAACATTTTAGGAAACAATATTTATTCTACTGAAACCTTTCGAGATTCTTTTAAAGTTCCTAAAGTATATCTTGCGTTTCTAAAATACTTCTAAAGTTTAAATTTTTTGAATCTCATCAAGTCTACTTAATACTTCCTGAATTCATTTGATTATTTACTTTTTTTTAACTTTTTAATCTTATCAAATGGAAGCATTTTGCTTTAAAATCTTCTACACTCTTCTTTTAAATTTTAGGAAATCGTTTGATGTGTTTAAAAATCTGCTTGAATTATTTGAAAAGTACCTACATTTTTTAAAATAAAAAATCATTAAAAACTTTCACACGATTATTAGAAAAATAATCCTGTTTTTCTAATCTTGCCATACCTTTCAATCTCTAATCTTTAAAAATTATTCAAATTTTTCCTGTTTTTTTTTTAATTCTGCAAAATTAAAAAAATGTGCTGAAAGTAATTTAAAAAAATCATTCGAATTTCAATTTTAAAGACTGATAATTGTACACAATTTCCAGGCGCATCTTTCTTATTCTTCTACAAGGATTCTTAGGTTTTTAAGTGTTTTAAATCAGTTTATCTTACGTTTCTAAAACTCCTCTGAACTTTAAATTCTTTTTTAATCTCATCAATTCTACTCAATATTTATTGAATTTATTCGATTGTTTGCACTTCTAAAAATTTGTTATGTTATCGAATTAAAAAATGTTGATTTTAAAACCTTTTATACTCTTTTTCAAAATTTTAGGAAATTGTTTGATGTGTTTAAAAATCTCCTTTAATTTTCTTTTAAAGCACATTTTACAAAATAAAGTCATTAAAAATTTTCACACGATAATTAAAAAAATAATTTTTTTTTTCATATCTTGTCAGGTCTTCTAATCTTTAAAAATTATTCAAATTTTTCCTTTTTTTATTTTGGAAAATTAAGAAAACATTGCCTTTAAAATTTTTTAGATACTTTGACAATTTTTGACGTATTGTTCAATGTCTTGAAATGATTTAAAATAATCTCTTAAAATTAATTTTTCGAAATAAAAAATTATTTTAATTATTTCTAGGAACCTAAAATAATATTTCTCATTTTCGTAAAAACTTACAAAATTCTTGAAAAATCTTTAAAAGATTAAATTTTATTTGAATCCTTTCAAAATTTCTAAATATCTCTTAAACTTTCTCAAAATTGAAAGTATATTTTTAAAGCAATATATAATTTAAAAAATTGTGTAACAAAATTGCACAAAAAGGTACTCGTATAATAAGAATTATGTTCTTTAATTCCAGATGTGAAAAAATTAACTCATAATCTTTTAAATTTTTCCCATAATTATAACAAAAATAGTTTTACCTCCTCGAATTCTTTAGAAATCTAATTTTCTAACAGAATTTAAGTTTAAAATTCGATTTGAATCTCTTCACTTCTTCTAAATATTTCTTGCATTTACTTGATTTTGATCTATTTATTATGATCTTACCAAATTGAAACATTTTGCTTTAAAATCTTCTACTGTCTTCTTTTATATTTCAGGAAATCCTTTCACATGTTTAAAATCTTTTTTTAATATTCTCATAAAGTACGTTTTTTTAAATAAAAAGTAATTACAAAATTTCCTACCAATCTTGAAAAAGTTCTGTTTCTAATCTTCTCGAACCTTCCAAGCCTTCATATCATTAAAAACTATTTAAATTTTTCCTGATTTTCTTTGAAATTCGGCAAAATGAAGAAGATTACTTAAAATCTGCAGATTCTTTATTGATCTTTTTAAACATAGTTTAAAATGTATTGGAATTTTTTTAAATCAATTTTTCAAAATAAAAAATAATATTAATTATTCGTAGAAACCTAAAAGAATATTTTTAATTTTCATGATAACTTAAAAAATTCTTTAAAAATCTTTACAAATTTTAATTCTTTTATAATCGTTTCAAAATTCCTGCCTATCTCTTAAACTTACGCAAATTTGGAAGCACATTTTTTAAAACAAAATAAATTTACGAAAAAATGTACAACAAAATTGCGCAAGAAGGTTTGATAATAATTAATTTTCTTCTTTTTTTCTAAAATTATAGAACATACAGTCTGTCAAGTTAAAGCGTGGGTGGCTTTACTCGCAGTCGGTAAGGTGTATCGACATGATTTTGGTGTCAAAATATTAAGAAGAGCTCCCTC
>NC_046657.1:152672080-152685364 GCF_010883055.1 Belonocnema kinseyi
AAGAGGGAGCTCTTCTTAATATTTTGACACCAAAATCATGTCGATACACCTTACCGACTGCGAGTAAAGCCACCCACGCTTTAACTTGACAGACTGTATCGGAATTGCCTGAACTTTCATTCTCTTGACACCCTGCGAAATTCAGTTTACTTAAAAACTCCTCTAAATAGCCAGTTAGCCACCGAAAAAGAATCGTGAAGTCGGGGTGGCTCGGACTCGTGCTCGTACATTTTCGGCACTACAGGAGGCTGGCCTGTGCAACATGTAGCAGAGCCGACTCACGGACACGCTACGCTTGAATGTGTCACTCCCAGATGGGAGAGTGGTGGGGGGCCGAAAAATCCCACGATCTGGAGACACTGGACTGAAGCTTTCTTAAACGTCTTTAATGGTATTGAAACGGGTTCTGCATAAAGCTTTAGTGACGCGTCTCTGAAAAACATCTTGCAATATATTACCTAAAATGGAAAAGTGATATCTCTGGCGGACTCAATGAACCAAAAGGAGCCTCTACAAAGTACCCTTAAAGACCCCACTGACCCCCCTTCGGTTCCTTCTTAAAAAACTAAAAAAAAACAGCAATATCAACTTTTAAATTGTTTAAATTCGGATTGTCCGTTAAAATTTGCTTTAGAAACTCACAGAGTAATCGCTATACTTTTTCTTGTAGCGTTAAAAACTTAAAAGCATTACCTGTCATTTACATGGGCCGAAGGCGGCTTCAAGCGCATCGTCTTTTAGTAGCAGCTAATAAGCGTTCCGTCGGTAAATTTAAGAATTTTTTCTGCATGCTAGCGCCACAGTGGAAATCTCAGACAACAACGCTGCGATGTAAGTGGGAGAGAATTTTATTTTTAAACTTCGCGCGCACCATACTACTTAAGCTATTAGGGATGCGCTTGAATTCAGCAGAAGTTAATGACATTTACAAATTTTTTAACGTTGCAAAAGAAGTATTGCGATTACTCTGTGAGTTTCTAATAGAAAATTTAACGTAGAATCCGAATTTTAACAGTTGAAAAGTTGATCTTTCTGTTTTTTTGATTTCTTCAAGAAAGAACCAAAAGGGGACTCAGTGGGGTCTTTAAGGATACTTTGTAGAGGCTCCTTTTGGTTCTTTCGGTCCGCCAGGGATGACACACTGATTTTTTTTCTGAGTATTATAGCTTATTTGTAAATTATGATGTGCCAAATCAGCCTGATTTATGCGCAATTACAATTTTTATATAAATTGAAGGTAATTACAATCATTTCATATTTTTAAACACAGAGTGTCTCTGTAATCTGAAGCAATATATATTTGTTGTTTTAACGAGTTCAGCCAAATTTTTATCTTAAAACTGAAAATAATGAAATGTAAATATCTTATGAAGAGAAACTTAGCATCCCTTGTCTATGAGATTAAGAAACTGCGACATATGAATTACATATTCCAAAGAGACACTGCGATCTTTATTAGTTACATTTTATACGTAAATTTTTCATTATTTATCAGTTTTTTTATTTAGCTTACAAGGATGAGGATTTTCCGTACTCTGGCCTTATCCATTTTGTTCACCGACTCTATTGGTATATAATACAATATATTCAATATTTACCTATAACTTTAGTTGAGCTGGTATTAAAAAATTTAGATTGAAAAGTGTGTATGTTGACATATAGTACACTCTAAATTGTGTACGTTTATCGTAAAATTATCAAATTTCTAATTAGCCTCGTCTACATAAATGTATGGTACATTCCCAACTGTGCACGTCTAATCTAAAACATTCGGATTTCTAACTAGACAAATTTCTATGAACATATGGTATAACCTATAGTGTGCACGTGCACATATGGTACATTCCTAGCTCTTGCCGTTAAAATGTAGACGTGAAGCAGTTGTTTGTGCGCACACTTTGGAGTATCAACTATCCTCATCTCCAATGCTGATCTGAAAAGAAGTCCGATCAGACTCAGGCAAATAATCAAAACGAATTAATTTCTTGATCAAATTGTTTTTTCACTGTACATGGCAGATAGCTACGCTACGCGACTTCAATTAGCGCTCATCCGAAATAAACGAATAAACTACCCAACCAGAAATAAAATCAGAAATTCAAACTAAAAGTATGAATCCATGCTTAATCGCTACGTTTACCGCAAGGCAAGACTTTTTATAAATTGAACTAGAAATGGTGATTAAAGAATATAAAATATTGTTCAAATGAAATTAAATCATTCAGCCTATAAGGCAGTTGTTTACAATTCAATGGACCAATCAGCAATCATGTAATGTGTAGTTAAACTACCTCGTTACAACCAACATAATATTGGCTACTCAAAAAAAAATGTATTCATCTTTTTCTTGTTGCAGAGTTGAGTTTACAGTTTGATTGCTTACCTAATGGCGAACCTATTCCTGGTCGTCCTCTCTTCGGAACTTATGATTCTCTAAACAGATATAATTCTCCTGAAAGCTCTATACATCCTGCTCAACCTCCTCTTCATGCTAGATATCCTCCTGCCAGACATAGATCTTTACTCATACTTGGATTTGAACCTGAAGATCTTGGACTTATTCGGCTTATTCCCTACACCAATCCGCATCGGCGATTCGAAATTCGAAGATATACTTTTCCTCGTGAGAAACCGATTTATTTGCGAGATGGACGTAAGAAACTTTTACCTAGGCCAACTGAAGAACAAAAAGTATTAACAACATCCACTAGTGACGCCATTGCAATGTTGGACACTAATTATTCTTTTCGTGGAATATTTAATTATAGTGGAAAAAGGGTGGGAATTAATATGGAAAGCGGCGCGGTGTTCGAATTAACACCAGAATTAATTCGTGAAACTCCTTTGGGCCACAGCCATCGAATCCAAAAGAATTTTGAAGTGATTAAATTAAAGCACTTGGATGAAAGATTCTCCACACCAGCGATTCATTAAAAATAAATGTAAACCTGAAATATAATATTGTTTGTGGTCCGAACTCTGATCAAAGTATATAATCGTTTACAGCAACTGTAAATAAGATTAGAGCGTTAATGTATCGTATTTGGCATGGCTTTATTCTTCGTGAATTCCCTTATCTCTCTTTTTGGAAAACGGATAGTACTAATTTTCAGCCGCTTTATGGAAGAAGGTAGTAATAAGAAAATAAGTAACCGGAGGAAATCCGCGAAAATATTCGAATCTGATTTGCAGTCATAAATTGGAACTGGAATTCATTTTCCACTTGATTTGAAAGAAGGTTATCAAAGCACCTACGGCTTTGACGATTATATTTTCATTACGACACACGCACTTCGCGTTTGATGATTAAGATTTAGAGTAAATTCTCTATGAAAAACAAAACGATGTACAATAAATTTGAGAGCATATAAGAAGTAGCCATGTTTTTCAATACAAGGTTAATAAGAAACACACTTTTTTTTAATTTACCAAATAAAGACATTAATCTGTAGACTTTGATTAAAATCTAGAAGATTTTAAATTAATATTTTCAATTTAAAAAGTTCTTTGAGATAATTTGTAGATCCTGTCAAAATCTACTAAGAATAACGTTTTACGGATATCTCAAAAATAAAAATTGCACATTTTTGGAAAATGACCTAGCTTTTTAAATTTTTGTCAAATTGAATATTTTATGAAAATAAATTCGACTATTTATCAGAAAATTAATTTATTGTTTAAAATTCTTATTTTGGGGTTAAGCAGTTAACTGGAATCTTCTTTTGGTAAAAATTAAATTTTTTCTTCAGATTTCTTTTTTAATTCATTGGTTTTAGAAAAAATTTCATTTTTTTTCGAATAAAAGTGCAAGTGTTCACTTGAAATTCTACTCTTTTTTTAAAGTTTGTCTTTTTGATTTTAACATTTTACCGGCCTTAGCAGACATTAAACCGTTTTTGGATAAAAATGCAACTATTTGGTAGAAAATGAAACTATTTTTTTTAATATCATACTTTTTGTTTGATAATTTTACTGCTTAGTTCAAAATGTAACTATTTCTTAGAAAATTGACTTTTTGTATAAAATTTAAATTTTTGTGTTCTAACATGAACTGAAGCCTTTTCTGTATGAAAGTTCTACTTGATGATCTTTTTAAATTTTTTAAATTAAAAATCTGTCTGTTTTAGTACAAATTTTATCTTTCTTGATTAAAATTGAAAATGAAACTGTTTGTTAGGGACTTCAACTAGTTTGTTAAAAATCCTTACTTTTTGTTTGAAAATTGAAACATTTCGTATAAAATTTACTTTTTGTTTAAATTTAATATTTTTGAATTGAAAAGATACCTGAAATCTTTTCTGGATGCAAATTCAACTTTCTTTTGAGATTGGATTTTTTTATTTTACCTTTATCTGTTTTAGGAGAAATTTTATCTTTTTTGGTTACAAATGCAAATGTTTGGTTAAAAATTAAGTTATTTTGTTACAAAGTCATACTTTTTGTTTGAAAAGTTAACTATTTTTTAGTTAATGTACTTGTAAATGAAAAATATTTTGACAGTGAAAAAAAATGAAATTTCTTCTGGATGAAAGTTCATCTTGGAAAAAAATTGTCGTTTTTATTAAAAATTCATTTTTTCTAGTACAAATTTCATCTTTCTTCTATGAAATAAAAAATTCAAACATTTGATAAAGAATCAAATTATTTCGTTATATTTTCATCAATTGTGGCTGAAAAAAATTCGTCTTTCTCGATCGGAAATTTTTTTTTCATATGAAATTATTTTTTGTTGAAACATGCATACCTTGGTCTTAACAAATCAACTACAATCTTTTGTGGGTGAAAATTCAACTATATTTAATGTTTTTTTTCAAATAAAAATTTACCTGTTTTAAGAAAAATTCATTCTTTTTTCTTTGAAAATGAAACTATTTGGTAGAGAATTTAACAATGTTAAGGAGTAGTAGAAATTTAATTTTTTTAAACGAAAAGTCAACTTTTTATTTAAAAATTATTCTTCTTTGCTTAAGTATTAAAGTATTTTGTTTGAAATATGTGGTTAAATTTCTTCGTTAAGAATTTTTTTCTTCAAGATTTATATTTTTTTTTTTGAAAATGTATCTCTTTGGTTAACATTTCAACTATTTTATTGAAAATTAATAATTTTTAATTGAAAATTGAACCACTTTGGTAAAAATTAAACTATAGATTTTGAAACATTTATTTTTGAGATTAAAAGCTTAAGTTTTTGTTTGAAAATTTAACTGTTTAGTCGAAAAGCCTTTTTTAGTTCGAAAATTAATTTCTTATCTGAAAATACAACTTTTAAATTTGTTTAAGATTGATCATTTTTCGTTTCTAATTCTCCTTTTTTAGTAAAAAAATAGCCTCTGTTTCATGGAAAATTAATTTTTTTGTTTAAATCATATTTTGATTTGATAAACCTATTTTTGTAGAGGAGAATCGTAATTTAACTTTAAGCGACAAGAATTTAGATAAAATTTCATTTTTCTCTTAAATGAAAAATATTTATTTGTAAAAAAATGTTATCATTTTGTTTGAAAATTCTTTCCTTTTTTCTTTTTTCAATTTCATCTTTTTTGATTACAATGTAAACTATGACAGCTTTGTTGGGAATTCATCTTTTCAGGTTGAAATTTCAACTATTATGTTTAAATTTAATTACTTTGTTAAAAATTCAAGTATTTTGGTAAAAAGGTATTTTTTGTAAGAAAAAATACATTTTCTTGTTTTAAATAAATAAATAGATTTGAAAGATTTAAATTTTTATCTAAAATACTGTTTTCTTCCGTTTATAAAAGATTTTATGTTTAAAATATTATATTAAATATTATTTAATATTTCATTTTCTGATATAAACAAGAACAGGGAACGTCAAATAAAAAAGATGGCCATTTTTTCGTCCTATTTTTTGATTCGTAAAAAAATTAAGATCCTATTTTAAAAATCAGGCAAGACAACTCTTTCAGAAGTGTATTTCTCCTTCGCTTCTCCCACTGACACTCTTTTAATCCCTCTCCCTTTTTATGTCTTCTTCACTTCTCCACTGACAGACTCTTTCGACGCCTCTCCTCTTGATTCCTCCCTCGCTTCTTCCACTTCTCTTCTTCTCGCAATCACACTCACTGTCGTTCTTTTTCTCTTCATCCATCTTCAATCTCTTTTAGAAAACGGTCAATATTTTTGGGCTGTCCGTTATTTTGAACAAAAAAATGTAATTTTTTCCCCCACTGTGCTTCATTTATGTATATTAAAGTACTGCTTCTCAAAGTAATCTTCTTTTTACGAGGCATCAAGTTTTCGTAAAAATTCGAGATTCAATGTTTAATACCTCATAAAACTTGACAAACCAGATTGTATTCTACGGAAAAACGTCCCAATGTCCTGTCAATTGATGATAAAGAAAATCTTCATACCTGGTGTTATTTATTAAACAATTTTTCCTCTTCAGGTGAATATATTGTTTTTTGTTACAAATGAGTTTGAAGGTCAGAACACCGTTTTGTCTGATTTCTAATCCTGTATTTACCTTATTTAATAAACTTCGTCGTACATTTTGCGCGTTGTTGATCCGTGTCTTGTTCCCGCCAAGTCATCGGACCGCGAATTCTTTATTTCTAAATTATTATTTCTATTAAGTGCTAGCTGTTTATATAGAAAGCAGATTTTGCACCTAATCCTAAAGAATGAGTTATTTAAAATTATTAAATTTACGTGATTGGTATCACTTGTAAGTGGTTTATTTTGACTATTTTCTACTACTATATATATATAGTAGTAGGACAACCGCAGGATTTCGCCGGGAGCGGGTGCTAATCTGGAAAATTGCACCCGCTTCCAGCGAAATCGCGGTAAAATTTCAGCCATAACCACGTCTCACGACCGTGAGATAGGTGGTTACAGTCTGTAAAGGAATCAATACGACGATCCATTCGGCTGGTGCCGAAAATTCGATAACGAGCATGGTTCGCTTCTCGAAGTCAAGAAGAGCCATGTCAGGCCTCGAGTGAGCAACAGAAACAATTGTCGAGAATATAAACTTCCAGTATATGCGGCACTTCTCATTCTCGACAATTGACTCAATTTCCCTAGGAGCATTTAGAGGAGCGATATTAAGGTTAATGCCGTAGGAGTGACAGAGATGGCAATAAGGCACTCTTAGTGCCGCATTGTGTCTTTGAATGTAGGTCGTTCCCGCGTGAGTTGGAAACTAGATAGTATGTGAGCTAAATGCACGGGGTGTGCATAACACGCCCTGCAGCTATCATCGGGAATGTCTTGGTTCAAAATGTGGCGACGATATGTTAAGGTGGAAATGACACCGTCTTGGCATGCAAAAATGAAACCCTCCGTAACAGACTTCTATCCGAGCGATTCAAGGAAAGCAAACGTTAGCTCACAAGACATTGACTGATCCTTCACATTTCTGTGGAAGATACCGTGCATCCTCTTATCGAGGAGCTGTTCACGAAAGTTTTTCTCTTCCTGACCATTTTAAGAAGAGGGTCTCATCCATTTGCAACTGTATGTGCTGTACCCAGAATAATCCTGTTGTGAAGACATTCAAGACTCAATATTCCGCGACCCCCTTGGCGGCGTGAGATGTACAGTCGCGGAACGGAAGAATTAAGATGCATGCTTTTGTTCATGTGCATAACCAGTCTCGTTCCGATATCAAGAGATATGAGCTCGTTCTTCGTCCATGGAACTACTCCAAATGAATAGAGTAGTACCGGGACGACAAGCATGTTCGTTGCAGATACTTTGTTCCTCGCCGACAGTTCGGAAGACCAAATCTGTCGGATGAGACGTTTGTATCTGCTTCGGAGAGTATCCTTTATAGATGTCACATCCTGAATGCGGCTCTGTGGCACGCCCAGGTATGTATAAGTCTCTCCAGCGCAAAGGTGTCGTATGGCGCTTCTATCAACGAGCTCAGGATCTTCAGGGATGCCATTAAGTTTTCCTCGCTTCCAATAAACCTTGGCGCATTTGTCTAACCCAAATTCCATTCCAATTGCCTTAGTATATCGTTCGACAATCCCCAGAGATAGATGCCGTTGATCTCTGTTTTTATCATAGATCTTAAGATCGTCCATGTAAAATACATGAGTGACCTTGTACTTTTGATCTGCAGGTTTGCCGCACAAGTACCCCTCGGAATGGCGCAATGATACAGATAGTGGCAATAATGTAAGGCAAAAGAGGAGTGGGCTCATGGTGTCGCCCTGAAAGACACCTCTCTGAAACGTGCCCTTGTTAGTTGTCACACGATTTTTTCCAGATGAGATAGTAAATCTGGTTTTCCAAAGCGGCATCAATCTCTCTATGCACCTAACTATTTGCGGATGAACCTTTAAGATTTCCAAAAGACAGATGATAAGTCTATGGGATGTCGAATCGAAAACTTGCCGATAATAAATCCAGGCCATCGATAGGTCACGCTGGTAGAATGCTGCATCTTTGCAGACACATCTGTCGATGAGCAGGTTCTCCCGACATCCGGCTACGCCTTTCTTTGAGCCTCATTGTTCATACATTTCTTGCCACACAGGTTTAATTGCCCGAAAAATCCTATCATTTAGGATAGCTGTGAATATCTTATAAAGCGTGGTCAGACAAGTTATTGGCCTGTAATTCTTCGGGTCAGCTAAGTTGCCTATTTTCAGAATAAGTATTGTGCCCCCTTCCACCAACCACTCTGGAATCGGCTCTTCCGACTTCAAATATGAGGTGAAAATACAGGCCAAATGCTGATGGGTTGAAGAAAACTTCTTCCACCAGAAGGTTTTGATACAATCTGGTCCCGGTGCGGAATAGTTCTTTATCCCTCTTAATACATTTTCACCTCCTCGGTAGTGATGGGTGGGCATTCTTTATCAGGTGTTATGAAGGCAACACATAACTCCTTGAAGCTATTTATATTTTCTGAGTCTTCGTCCAGTCTATGCTGAACTTCGTAGACTTCTCTCCAAAATACTTCGACCTCCTCTGGCTTGGGTGGGTGTTCGACAGTAACTCGAGGGTCTTGGAAGAGTCGAGATGAGTCAGAGAGAAACTGTTGATTTTCTCTGACACACCTCTGCCTCCGCTCTAGACTTCTTTTAGCATCAGATAGTATCAGTATTCTCTCAACAATATGCAGTCTGATGGTCAGCAGCTTTGACTTGATAAGTGTGTGATAACGGGTCCGGAGCGATTGAAATAAGTTTTTCGTCTTTTTGAATACATACATGCATACACACATGCATACGTATACACACATTAGTAAAAACCTGTTTTACGGATTTAGGGGGTCCCAAAACCTGGAAATTTGACAAAAATTGGGGAGGGGGCAAATTTTACACAAATCTAATACTTTCTCTGATGAGAATGTAAACATGGAATGTAAAAATTGTCATCATCGATATGTAATACACACGTATGGTACTCACCGACATATGCACGTCTAACTCTAAAAATTTAATTTCAAACTGTTTATGTCTACGTAAACTTATGGTACATTCAAACCTCTGATGATCTAATTTTAAAGGATCAAAATTCTAACTATACTGTTAAAAAGGTTTGTTAAATCTACAACACTTCTAGAATACAGGATTAAGGTTGAATCGAAAATATGATTGCGCCAAGGAATTCGCGAAGTTCATGAAATTCGCAGAATTCACTCAATTCGCGGAATTCATGGAAGTCACGAATTTTATGAAAATCATGGAAGTGAATGAATTCAAGGAATTTACGGAATTCATCAAATTCGCGCATGATACGGAATTCGATGAATTCATCTAAATGACGGAAGTCATCCAGTTCAAGGAATTCACAGAATTCACTAAACTCCTGGAATTCATCAAAATCGCGTAATTCATGGAATTTACAGAATTCCTTATAGTCTCGAAATTCAAGAAATTTACCAAATTCCTGAAATTCACGAAATTTGCAGAACTCATTGAATTAAAGGAATTCATCCCATTTTTGGAATTCACGGAATTGACCGAATTTACGAAATTGTAGGAATTTATGGAACAAAAGAAATCAGCAGAATTCATTGAAACAAAGGAATTTAAAAAATGTATGGAATTCATGAAATTTACGGATTTCCAAGAATTTACGACAATCGCAAAGTTCAAGAAATATTCGGAATTCGTGGAATTCATCTAATTCGAGAAATTCATTAAATTCGAGGAATTCATCGAATTTAAGAGATTTATCGAATTCAAGGAATTGATCGAATTTAAGAAATCCCTGGAAATAACGAAGTTCACGAAGATGATAAAATTCGCTGAGTTCATGAAATTGTTGCAATTACTGGAATTTATGGAATTTATTGCATTTGTGGAATTCAAGGAATTTAAGAAATTTATAAATTTTATTAAATACGCGGAACCACGCAATTCGCTGAATTAATGGCATTTTTTGAACTCACGGAACTTATTAAATTCACGAAATTCGAGGAATTGATGGAATAACAGGAATCCGCAAACTTCATGGAATTGAAGAAATTTACAAGAATTATGTAATACATGAAGTTTAGGGAATTAAAGGTATTCAACAAAATTACGAAATTCGTAACGTTCAAGGAATACTCAAAATTCGCGGAATTCAAAGAATTAAAGGAATTCACCGAATTCGAGAAATATATTGAATTTGTGGAATTTATCGAAATCAAGGAATTCTCAGAATCAACCAAATTCATGAAATCACAGAATTCGCGAAAGTCATGTAATTTCCGGAATTTTTGGAAATTACGGAATTTACGGAATTCATGGAAGTCTCAGAATTCATGCGATTCAATAAATATACGGAATTCATAAAATTCATAGAAATTACGGAATTCGTGGAATTAAAGAAATTCATGGCATTATTGAAATTCATAGATTTTTAGGAATTAGCTAGATTATCTAAATTCACAGAATTTATCGAATTCACCAAATTCAAGGAATTAAAGAAATTAACAAAATTTTCCGAATTCATGGTATTTGCGGGATTTATATAATTGAAGAAATTCAAGGTATTTATGTAATTCACAGAACAGATAGATTTGAAGGAATTCATGGGATTTGAGAAACTTTGTGAGATCAATGTATTCCGTGAATTCCGTGATTTACATGAATTCCAGGAAATCCTTGAAATTCATGAATTCTTTCAATGCCGTGAATTGCTTGAATTTCGTGGATTCCGTTAACTCTATGAACTTCTTGCTTTCTGTGAATTCCAGAAATTCATTAAATTCCATAATTGGTTAGAACTACGTTAATACCATGAATTCGTAAATTCCTTTAATACCACGAATTCTTTGAATATTGTTAATTCCTTCAATTCCATAAATTGCCAAAATTTCTTGAATTCCGTGGATTGAAAACTTCGAACTGTATGAGTCTAAATTTAAAATTTTTAAATATCTAACCAGAAATGTCTAAATGAACATATGGAGCAACCCAAGGACGTCCGCCTTCTGCATTTTTCCATCAAGCGTTTTAGCACATTGTTTACACGCATTTTGCTCTCCCCTAATACTGAAGTTAAGTCCGAGTGTTTCAGCCAGTAGTATGCTGCATCTTTGCAGACACATCTTTCGATTAGCAGGTTCTCCCGACATCCAGCTACGCCTTCCCTGGCGGACCTAAGGAACCGAATGGAGCCTCTACAAAGTACCTCGAAAAAACAGAAAAATCAACTTTTAAATTGTTGAAATTGGTATTCTACGTTAAAATTCTCTATAGAAGGTCACGGAATAATCGCAATAGTTTATTTTGCAACAGAAAAAGTTTAAAAAAATATAAGACGTATAACGCCTGTTGACCGCCACTTACAGGCGACGCGTTTGAAGTGTAGCAGTCAACAGGCGTTATACGTCTTATATTTTTTTAACTTTTTACCGTTCCAAAAAAACTATTGCGATTATTCCGCGACCTTCTATATAGAATTTTAACGTAGAATCCGAATTTCAACCATTTAAAAGTTGATTTTGCTGTTTTTTTTTGAGTTTTTAAAAAGGAACCGAATGGGGACCCAATGTGGTCTTTACGGGTGCTTTGTAGAGGCTCCATTCGGTTCTCGCCACACAGGTTCGACTGCCCGAACAATCCTATCATTTAAGATAGCTGTGAATATCTTATACAGTGTGTTCAGAAAAGTGATTGGCCTGTAATTCTTCGGGTCAGCTAAGTTGCCTGTTTTCGGCAGGAGTATTGTGCGCCCTTTCACCAACCACTCCGGAATTGGCTCTTCCCAATTTAAATATGAGGTGAAAATACGAGCCAAATGCTGATCGGTTGAAGGAAACTTCTTTCACCAGAAGGTCTTGATACCATCTGGTCCCGGGCCGGAATAGTTATTTATCCCTCTTAATACTTTTTTCCTTTCCTCCGTAGTGATAGGTGGACATTCTTCATCAGGTGTTATGAGGGCACTACACAGCTCCTTGAAGCTATTTATGTTATCTAAGTCTTCGTTCAGTCTAACCTGTACATCCTAAACTTCTTTCCAAAATACTTCGACCTCCTCTGGTTTGGGCGTATGGTCGACAGTAACTGAAGGGTCTTCGAAGAGTCGAGATGGGTCAGAGAGAAACTGTTGATTTTCTGGGACCCATCTCTCTCTCTCTTCGCTCTAGACTTCTCTTAGCTTCAGATAGTATCCGTATTCTCTCAACAATATGCTGTCTGATGCTCAGCAATGCGTAGCCGGGTCTGTTGGTATTTATATAAATTTAAAAAAATTGATAATACTTATTTTGTGGGTCTGATTTTTTAGAATTTAATTTCAAAATGGATTTTGTAAACACTTCGAAAAATAGTTTTCCATTAATTTGCGTGTTGCCAAAGATAAAAAAATATTCGTTAATGGTCTTTAGAGTGACTATACAAATGTGAAAATATATTTTAGCTTCGTTAGAAAGAATGTTTAATTAAAAGAATATAACATTTGAAAGTCGCTTACTGTGAACATGCACATATGGTACGTCACTTCCTTTGCACGTGTACATATGGTACGCTACTTACCGTGCATATGAGCAAATAGTACTCCACCTACTGTGCACGGGCACATATAGTAAGCGACTTACTGGGCACATGTATATATGGTACGTCACTTACTGTACATATGCACATATGGTAGGTCACTTACTGTGCACGAGCACATATGATACCTAACTTACTGTGCACTTGCACATTTGGTACATTTCAAACTTCCAACGTTAAAATGTAGTCGTAGACCATCTGTTCATGGGACCCGTTCATTTTTCGGAACGGATAAAATTTAAGAAAGGTAAAATTTCAGAATGGGTTATAATACATAATGATAAAACTTAGGAATACCAATAATTCG
>NC_046657.1:152685464-152687815 GCF_010883055.1 Belonocnema kinseyi
AAAAATTCGGAATAGTAAATAAATGTTGCTATTAGCAGGTCTATAGTTTTTTTATTTATGGTAGCATACAAATATTTATCACAGTAAATTTAAATAGCATATGATAATAAATTTATGATATCCGTCATTTTAAATTTTTCACGAAAAAATAATTATTTTCTATCATTATATAATTTAAAAACAATTTGCAACGTAATTGCACCTGCTAATAGGTATATTTATTAACAATTCCGAATTTTTCTACTTTCCGAATTTTTCCTCTCCGTATATGTACATATTCCTAATTTTTCACCCTCCTAATTTTAACGCTTCTGAATTTTCACCCATTCCGCTTCTTTGGTTTCCAAAGAAATACCTTTCAGAGTTTTGGATTTCCGACTTATTGCTCTTTCCTACTTTTTGCTATTCCTAAGTATTACCATTATGTATTATAACCCATTCTGAAATTTTACCTTTCTTAATTTTTACCGTTCCGAAAAATGAACGGCCCCCCTGTTCATGTGCACAGTTCAAAGTACTAGCTGTGCTCTTCGTCCATGCTAATCCAAAAAGAAGTCCGACCAGATTCAAAACTTTATGATAAGCCGCGACAAATAAGTCATAATAAACATATTTTTGACATTTTGAAGGAAACATACCACGTAAGTAGTTTAAAAAAATGCAAGATTTTCTTCAGTTTTGTACCTCGAATTCGACTTGTGACATATCCAAGGGAATCTGTAGTTCGATAATGGATTACCCCGCGCTTTGGGTTCTGATATTTATTCTTTTCACTTGCAATGATTGAATGAAACTTTATCGAAAAGGTCTTCTTTAGATCTCAGTATTTATACGCGTTTTCATATTCTGAATTTCCTACTTAATTAGGTATAGTTAATGAGTCCATATCAAGCTAGAGTGAATTTAAAAGAATTTGAGCAAAATTATCAAGAAATCAGGGTACAATTAAAAATAAATTGCAAAAAATATTTTATAATATCTTCCAATTTTTAAACCCACACAAAATTTCTCACTCACTGCGAAAAAGTTTTTTGAAAAACATTAAAATATTAGAAAAAATGCAAAACTCTATGAAATTTGATATATTCTGAAATTCTAAAAAAAATTAAATGACCTTATAAGCTGCCAAAATCCCGCAAGATTATTAAAATCCTTGGAAATCTTATGACATTTCGTAAATCTTGTGAAAATTCCGTGAGACAAATACCGCTTGAATAAGGAAAAATGTTTGGAGAAGAGACAAGTTGTTTATAGTTTGCCCCGCAGCTCCAAATTGAAAAATTACAAAGTGGCAACTTCTTTTCTAAAATTATTAAAAGTGGGATTTCTGAAAAATTCAAATTAAAAATCGTTTCCTTTTTTAATAAATGTTTTGATAAACAAGGAATCATCTAATATCTCAAAAATAATTGAGCCAAACTAAAACTGATAGGAGGCCTTTTCAATATTAGAAAAACTTTTTTTTTTTAATATTGGATAAAATATAAAAGGTGGCGTTTTTCTTTAGGAAATTTTTTTTAAAGTATATACGATGGTGAGGTATCACAAAAATCAAGAGGTAATTTTCGAGAACTTTTCTAGATGTGTAAACTTTTATCTGACTTTTGTGTTTAAATACACTTTCAACATTTTTAGAAAAACCGCCGCCATTTTGGCATTTTTAGTTTTTTCGAATCAAATAAAAAATCAAAAACTCTACCATTTTTTGAGAATTCGCAATTTATCTTGCAATTATTGGAAATTTTTTTTAAAAAGTTGAGTAGTAAAACAAGCATCAACAATTTTAAAGTTTTGAAAATTAGACAAAGAGGTCAATCTTTGCCTCATTCTGAAATCTTTCAAATTACTTAAACTCTTTGGTGATATCTTGAAATATTTAAAAATATTTGTCTGGGTTCGCCCCTGAAATCCTGTAATACTCACAAAAATTTTCAAACGTGTGTGGATCGAGTGTCAGTCGGCCGTCACTGCACGGAGATAAATTAGGTAAAACAATCGTGCTAACGGTGAAAAAGTTGCTGCTCTTAGAATTGGTGTAGCGTCTTCTCCAGACTTGGGGCACTAGTCACCCCAAACTTGCGGCGATCAGTCGCTCGGAACCGTGGATGCTACATTTTCTTAAAGTGCGTAAGCGCGGAACTGTTCCATCTGCGCGACGTGTGCAGAACGTCACACGGTAACGACGGATGCTATCACTTTTAACAGAAAATTTGGCCGTCTTAGCCCTCAGAAGTTCTCAGTTAGCCTCTAAGACAATTGTGGGTCCGGATGCAATAAGGGCACATAAAATTTTTTCGTGCGAAAACGAAGTCCCCTGGAGGCTTTAGAAAAAATTTTCGAATTTTAATTTT
>NC_046657.1:152687915-152695029 GCF_010883055.1 Belonocnema kinseyi
AATTAAAATTCGAAAATTTTTTCTAAAGCCTCCAGGGGACTTCGTTTTCGCACGAAAAAATTTTATGTGCCCTTATTGCATCCGGACCCACAATTGATAGTTCGAAGGGTGTAAAAATAAGATCGCAAAGCGGTCTTATTTTACTTGATAATTAATAAAGATTGTCATAACTCTAACAAACATGTGATCCTCTATTTCTTGTTTCGGAGTCAAGTTCACGATTTGAATGCTTATCTCATGATGAACCCATGCCTGGTTTTCCTCGTTGCGAAGCTTCTTATTCTGTTGACAGACTTAATTCTCCTGAAAGGTCTCTTCCTCCTGCTCAGAACCTCTTCATGGCAGATCCAAGACTTTTTCTATCAGGCATCGTTCTTTAATGATACTTGGATGTGAAGTAAAAGACATCGGACTTATTTGGCTTATTCCCCGCACCAATCCCCACCGGCGATACGAAATTCGAAGATACACATTTCGTGCCGATAAACCGGTTTATTTGCGATTTGGACGTAAAAGCTTTGTGCCTATGCCAACTAAAGAAGAGAAAGTATTAACAACATTCAAGGGCGACATCATTGCAATAATGGAAACTAATACAGTTCTTTGTGGAATTTATAATAAATCTGGAGAACGAGTGGACTTCAGCATGGCAAGCGATGTGGTGTTCGAACTGACGCCAGAATTAATCCGTGAAACTCCATTAGGCCACAGTCGCCGAATCCCAAAAAGCTTTCAACTGCTGCGATTAAACCACGTGTAAGCGATAATTATTCACACATTCGCTATATTTCACACCTTAGACCGATAGTCGGGGAGTCTCTGACTGCTGAATCTGGCAGTTTAGCTAGATTCATCACAAGTTTTTTATGAATATGAAAGAACACCTAACTGGTTGTCGTTATTTGTCTGGCAAAGTGTGAATTTAATTTTTTTTTTTTCGATATTATCCAAAATATCTGTGATCAAAAAAGGAATTCGAAAGTTGATCCTATCGATACAGAATTCACATAATTGGTACACTCTTAACCTGGCGCATGCAAAGATACCACATTCTTAAATCTTTTGTCGCAAAGCGAATTTAGAATTATAATAACAGCATATCCCTTGGCTTAGGTAGAATTGAACTCTAGTTTTCGACAAGCTCTCGAGCGAGTAAAATTCTTTAGATTCTAAGAGACGTATTTTAATTGACTTTGTGACAAAGGTAGTTTGTAAATTCAATTCAGTGAGAATTTTTAATAAATTATATTTTATCTGGCACTTTTAATGTATTTATGGTGTTATTTATTGTGTATGCCTACACGGAGAATATTTAACTAAAACAGTCGTGCCTGTTGTGAGAGAGGCGCTGCACTTCTTTTTTTGTGTAAGAATCCTCTAGGGAAGGATGCGACAAACCATGTGCCTAATACGGATTGGTCGAGCTGAGTTTATTGGAGACTTCCGGTCAGGTTAGGTGGGAGTAGTGAGAGGGAGCTGTCCGTCGGTGCAGTGTGTAATTATGTGTGTGTATAACACAACCTTACATTCAGTCTGATATTAAAAGTATAATCGTGTTAATCGAGTCTGATGTCACTTCCTGTCCACTTTTCACGGGTCCGTGGAGGGAGAACATTGGCGCATCCTTCCCTAGAGGATCGGGGTAATAGTTGTTTCGAATTAGCGGACACGTCGTGAGGACAAGATTAGCAACAGATGTGTCGACAATTGAGTCGTATATGCGCCGCATGGTATGTACGCACGCATGCGTCGCATATACGCTGCAAGGCATGTTAGCCACATATGTACCCAGTGGGCACAAAATTTGGCGATGTCTTTACGACATCGTTATGACATCTTTACGACAAGTTTACGACATCCTATGTCCATATCGTTAAGTCGTCTTTACGATATTGTAAATATGTCGTATGATCTGACAATGTCTTTACGATATCGTGAAGGCACTGTAACGACATGGACATAGGATGTCGTAAAGTTGTCGTAAATATGTCGTAACGATGTCGTAAAGACGTCGCTGAATTTGGTGCCCACTGGGTAGAGATAAATATTGCATCTAATTACATGCTTAATACAGGTTCACTTTTTCTGGATGATGTCAAACTACTTCAATGGAAGCGTAAACAATAACCCGCAATATAACCGTGACTTGCAGCAGAGATAATTGCAGTGACCTACTCATCTGAAAAACCGTGCGCATTAGGGTGGCCCAAGATGACGGACTTTCGAACTTTTATTATTTGCATCTGGAAACCGGTTCCTCATACTAACGAACTAATGTCCATTTTTTAAAATAATTTAAAAATAATATTTATAGATTATTTAAAGAATGTAATAAAATTTTGGAAACGTCTTATTCAGTATTGAAGTAACTGCCATACAACAAAAATTATACAAGAAAATTATTATTAGGATTATTTTTTAAGTCTCAAACATGGCTTTTTATGCTTAAAACCATGATTTTCATGAGCTTGTTTCAGGCCCTAGATATTGTTATCGCTGAAAAGAACAACAGTTGTTGCTCATAGAGTCCAGATGAGACCTGATGAAAATCGTAACATTTTAACTTTTATATCGATCAGAATTTTACCAAAAACCAGAAATAAATTGTACGTAAACGACTCAAGTAGTCCATAAATTACACCTCTGCGTGAGACCTTTTACATTAGTTTTAACATGGAGCATGATACTTCGGCAGACCCCCACCCACCCTACATGTATCACGTATTTTGTGAATGATTCCTAGGCATGTTGCCTCGTTTCATCTATTAATGGTCTACTATACTCTATCTGTACCTACAAAATCTCGAAATATATATCCTAATCGTAAATACAGTAAATATAAATTTCGTATTTGAAATTCCAAATTATTATAAATAGAATCTTTAAATAATTAATTGTTTTGTAGTTAACAATATTTACTAATAATTAATATTTTATGAAAGTTGTTTAAGCAAACAATTGTTTTTGATTATTTAAAGATTTATCATTTGATGCATTAAAAAATTTCAAACTAATAAAATGTTTTGATCGGTAAACATTTTCATTTGCAATTACCTTTCTATAAAAACTGTTTGTACAAGTTATTACTTTCAATTATTCAAACATTCAAAGTTTGAATTATTAAACACTTTTTAACTAATAAACTGTTTTTATCGATAATAATGCTCAATAGCAATTAATTTTTTATCAAAATTGTTTAAAAATTATTATTTCTAATTATGTATACATTCAAAGTTTGAATCCTTAAACATTTTTTAACGAATAAACTATTTCTATCGATAAAAATATTCACACAAAAAATTTCTAGGTATTTTAATCCGAAATTATAGTTAATGTAACTAGAAATTTCTATTTAATGAACTCTGGTTGATTTTTTCTGGTTAAAACTGTTTTGAGTAATATTTCTGGTAACTGAAGTGTCGCCATCTTTTGTCGATTTTCAGAAATCTTTCTTTTGCCTTATGTCATTTTTCTGGATGTATCGATAGACGCTTTGGCGTAAATGTCCAATTCTCGAGCAATCAAGATTTTTTAAATTGTATTTTCAGTTATATAAGTATAAATAATGATAGTAAACCGTGAATTTAGCTTTTTTACAAGAAGAAATTGCGCGTTATCTATCTAAACATCAGTGCTACAGGAATATTTCCAAATCAGGCACAGACTTTTTGGTTGTCTCTGAAAAGTATTCTCTAAAATATTAACATTGTGAAAATAAATAAAGTGAATGTTTGAGAGTGTGGGTATTGACTAAGTGATCTACATGTATACGATGTAAAATCACGAACAAAATAGTCTTAACTGAAAATAGTCAGTTGCTGCACTTCCTTGTCTAAAACTGTTGTTCGATTATTTTCTTTAGGGAAATGTAACATGTAGTCCTTTTAATTTCGTTATTCCTCAATTCCAGATGCAAATGATTAGAGATCGAAAGTATGTCATTTTGGGCCACCCTAATGCGCACGTAAAACTTAAATGCGCATGTGAAATTTTAAACGGCAAAATTGTAGAGTAAGCTACAGAAGACACTTTTAAAGCAAATTTCTTTTTTAATAATATAAAAGAATAACAAAATAATAATACATCAAAATTTCGACTTCCTGATACTGCATAAAAACAAATCAAATCCGTTATATAATCTTTGAAAGAAAACTTTTAAGCATTTAGGTTTTTTACATTTTAATCATTTATAGCATGTTCAAAAAAAGGAATACCTCGTGTAATGGGTTTTTCTATTTCTTGTATCAATTTTTGAAGTTTTCACATATTTTAAAAGAAATTTAAAAATATATTTATCATACTATTTTGTATATACAAGAATATATTTTAACTTGATAAATAACGTTAAAGTGTAACTTTCCTCTTGCAGAATCATAATTGAATTTATAAATGAAAGTTAAAGCTTTTTTTAAATCCTATAGTTACTCCGACATCTTGTCGCGATGGTGGCCATATTCTCATGTGGCACATCGCGCACGCCGTAAGCGGACACAGTGAGGATTTACGTACGATCTGCAAGTCGTGGGGGCACTGTGTCGGTACTCCAATACGTGCTCTCACGCCGTGCAGCCTGCGTGACGCATCACGCATTGTTATCTGGGTGTCTGATTAGTGCGAAAATTGTACGTGCTGGGCGAACGGCTCTACCAAACTTCTCTTTGCGTATGTGAACTCTGAATCCTTTAGTTTTCACTCGCATAAAGATAATTTGAAAATCGAAATAAATATTTAGAGTGAATTTTGCGCGGGAACATATCCCATCAATCTTAAGTCACAAGTGTACGACAGTGCATTTGCAATAAAACAACATAAAAATGGCTACTTAATAAGAAATGAAATCCTCTGATTCTTGTTTTCAAGTTGGGTGTACAGTTTGACTGCTTACCTAATCGCTAACCTATTCCTGGTGTTCCTCATTCCGGAACTTTTTACTCCCTTGGTCGATATCATTTTCCTGATAGATGTCCTTCTGCCTCAGGACCGACTCTTCATGTCAGGTCTGATCCTCCTCTTACGCGTCATTCTCAGGTCAGACAGCCTTCTCCGGTTGAGCAACCTCTTCAGGTCAAGTCCAGGTCTCCTGCCAGACATAGTCGTCGATACATACTTGGATTTAGACAAGAAGACTTTAGACTTATTCGGCTTAGACTTATTCATACCGACTGAAGAACAAACAGTAGTAGGAACATCCATTGGTGACATCGTTGCAATACTGCAGGCTCATACAGTTCTTCATGAAATTTATAATAAATATGGAGAACGGGTGGGCATCAAAATGGCATGCCGGGCGGTGTTTAAATTGACCCCCGAATTAGTCATTGAAACTTCATTAGGCCATAGTCGCCAAATCCCCAAGAATCTTCGAATGGTACGATCTTAAACATGTGAGCGATAATTATCTACACCATCGATTCATTAAAATTAAATGTAAGCCTGAAATATAATATTGTTTGTGATCGGAAATTAGACCAAAATGTTATAATTGTTTCAAGAAACTGGTAGTTACATTAAAGGCTCAATTCATTGTAGTTCGCCGGGTTTGAATCTTTTAGAATTACTGTTTCTCTCTTTTTCGGAAGCAGATAGAACAGAAACCTCTTGTTCTGTCCTTGAAAAAATATTTCAGGATGCACATTATACCTTGATTAAGGAACACCAGTAAACGATTATTATTTCTGAAGGAGAAATAGATATAATAGATGAATTTTAGCTATGCTGAATAACTTAAACTCTGTCAACTGACCGACCACTTCGGGTGATTTGGTGCACTACTTTTCAGACGCTTTATGAAAAAGGGCAATAATAGAAAAATTAGGGAATACAGAAAATGGAGGAAAACGTTCTAATCTAATTTTCCCTATTTTTTTTAATAGATGATACAAATCCTGACGAAAATCTAGATTTATTTCAAAGAAAAAGGCAGAAAGTGCAATTATACTGAGTTTTTACGGAAGTTACTGGCTTTTTGCGGAAAAATTGATGCCGGGCCATACAGCTACGCTGAGAAAACTCTTTGGCTAGAAAAACAACAATTTGGTTGGCTCAACAATATAATTTTTTTGCTGTTCGTGCAACAAAACAATTTTTTCTAGTGAACAAAATTTTGTTTTTGAGACCATTTCTTGGCTCAGCAAAACTGTTTTTTGGCATAACGAAATCTTTTTGTTTATTCAACGAAATTCTTTTTTCATCCTTATACCATATTTTATTAGTGTAACTAAATTTGTTGGTTAACCAAACAAAATACTTTTCTCAGGTCCACCAAATTATTTCTTGGTCCTAAATAAATTGTTTTTCTGTCCTAATAAAATATTTTTATCAACGTAACTAAACATTTTGTAGGTAAAAGCATACTTTCTGCAGTCTCAAAACCTGAAATAGTCGTCAAAAACAACAATTTTGTAGCTAAAGGTCATTTAATATTTTACGTAATGACAAATTATACTAGCATTATACTAACATTATTTCACATTAATTCTGCATTAATAATAAATTAATTTAAAATATACATTAAAGACAGCTTTTCATAAAATGATTTTCGGAATCAAGTGATTGAATCAAGAGAGCTACTAACTCAACTGCGCGAGCAT
Organism: Belonocnema kinseyi; assembly: GCF_010883055.1. Lineage (NCBI taxonomy): Eukaryota > Metazoa > Arthropoda > Insecta > Hymenoptera > Cynipidae > Belonocnema > Belonocnema kinseyi. The sequence goes on from NC_046657.1 coordinate 152,694,506, forward strand.
CGGACTCGGCATCTAATTGGTTGATATTCGCGCGCAGTTTAAAATGGTAAAAAATATTATTTTCTCGTTTATTATAAATAATGCCATTCAATTTATAGAAATGTCCTTTAGATGGAAATCAATGAATCCTCAAAAAAATAAAAATAAATTCTATTCTGTAACCAATATGTTAAATAACCAGAAATATTTCATTCTAAATTTTTTATTTCTCGTAAGTTTTTTTTCATATCGCTTCTTAGCTAATTGGAAGAAAAAAACGATCCTGATAAACGATAGGTTTATCTTTCGGAGAACAGATTATCTACAACTAACTTTTCGAATTTATAAAGAATAAAGAAATCGACAGAAAATTCCAACCGTTTGCAGAAAAATGTTAATAAATCGTAAATTGTAGTTAATTCTCCGATAATTTATGGTATTCAAAAGACAACTGAAATTTGTTTGGAAACGATCGAAAATGTCAAGTTGCAGGTAATCTTTTTGACAAAAAATTAAGCTATCACTTATTATGATCGTAAGATTTT
>NC_046657.1:152695129-152706604 GCF_010883055.1 Belonocnema kinseyi
TGGAATCCCAGTCTGGCCCAATCTAGCCCCGATCAGGACCGGCTTAAAATTTCCGCAAGGGCAGGAATATCAATTGCTATTTATTTTATTTTGATCACTGTTCTAATGAATTTACTTTCTTAAATTTTCTGATTCAAATCATTTTTAATTTATCGATACTTTTTTCATGAGGAGCAACTACCAAATGTCAACATTCATTTAAATTCATACAGTTTCATTACCAGAGTGAAAATGCAAATAGATACGAGTAGTGAATACATAATAGCATTCTTGTGATCAACTAAATTTACTAGGTTATTGTGATAGTAACTAACTAACTAACTAACTAGGTTATTGTGATAGTCACAGAAAATTTACTGAAGCTCAGCTGATTCAGGTGGGGAAAATTGATTTCGTCTCTTTTTATATTCATACACGCGAAGTCTCTGAACAGTAAAACGTTATATCAATGTTGATATCTTTTCTAACGAATTTAGAAAAAAAATGTTTCCTTGAAACCAACTGGTGATATGTAAATATGACTGAAGAAATACCTTGACGTCTTTAATTTATGAGATAACGACTATGTGATACATGTATTATATATACGAACGAAGCACCACTATCTTGATTAGTTAGATTGTGTCTCGAATTCTTCATTAATATATTTATCAGTTTTCCCTCTAATTAATAAAGATGGGGATCTTATATTTTCTCACTTTTTCCATGGTAGTCATCCTCAATTCTATTGGTAACTATAATAATATCTGTGAAATAGTGAAACGGTTAAACTGTATTTTTTAAATAATACAAAAATTAAAATTTGTGAGGTTGCATATGAGTTGTATCCCAATTGATATTTTATTTTTAACATATGGTACGCTCCTAACTGGGCAAGTGCAAAGATCCAAAGAGATCACGACTATTAAGTCGCAATTTTAGACATAACTAAAAATCGATTACAGAATGCATTCCAAATAAGTGTAGTATATTTCTAGTATTTATTACTCTTCTGGGTACTAGAGCCTTCCAAAATATAACTAGTGGGTAATAGACAGAAAAAACTAGGGTTTTCATTAAAAACCACTTTTGGTTCCAAATGAGCTGCAACAAAAATGAAAACCACTTGCTGAGAAGAAACCCAAAATGATAAGTAAGCTCTAAATGATACCTGAGTTGGTGTTATAAAGAATCCGAATTGTAATTCAGCCTAAAGTAGAACCTCGATTATCCGGTCTTAGATTATCCAAGAGTCCGCGTTATCCGAGGCAACGGGACTCATCCAGGCACTCCGCATTAACCGAGGTGTATGCTTCGAGAGTACGGAGAATCATTGATAAACCAGATATTGCAGCTAAAAAACGATTGAGCATATTGAAACAGTTCTCTATTATCGAGTTCCTTGAATCACGTTAGTTACAATACTTTGTAACATAGAGATAAATTCACAGTTGTAAGTTGCCCTGGCAGACCGACGGAACCGAATGAAGCCTCTTTAAAGTGCCCGTAAAGAACCTATTGGGTCCCCATTCGGTTCTTATGTCCATGTTTCTTTTTAAGTTATCGGTCGATAACTGTAATTCGATCCCTAAATTAACAGCCCTACATTGCAAGCGTTCAGTTTGTGGATGCGGCTTTATGTCCCTTTCAAGAGCGCTCTAAACAAACCCTTTCGGCTCTCTACATGTATCTATTGTAGCTCAAGTTCTAAACGGTACCAACTTTTATTTGAGTCGTGACATTAGTGAATCCATTAATGAAGCTGTTTATTAACTAGCGTGAGATAATATGGGGTCGATGGAATGACAGTGTTGATCTACTAGTCGTGATATGGTAATTAATTGTTTATTAAAAAACAAGCTTTCGCTTGATGACACCAAGTCTCATCAGCGATACATATGGAAGTAAACTAGTTAATGATAAAAAACGCACTTTCAATGAAATGCTCCAAATTGTGAAACAGCAAAATTCTGTCAACAAACGTTCCGACACAGATTTCCTCAGCAATATATACCGCAGCTTAATTCTATATACTAACAACGTTTAAATATTTATATTATCCATGATATCAAAACAATTTTCCCGCTATATCTTTAATTTTCCAATTGTGACATAGATGGCTCTAGCGAACATAGAATACTCTACCTCTCCACATAACAAAGAATATAACCTCCCTCCTGGGCACGCAGTCATGGTGATGAGAAGTGCTGCCCACAATTTTATTAATTTTTAACACTAAAATGCATTGCATGTTTATTAGGAAGTATCGTACTTCTTTTATCTAATTTAATTACCAAACAATAATATTTCTGATAAAAAGTCTTTCTTAACCTCATTATTATAAATAACCATCAACGGGGAGGGGGGGGGGGATAAATTCTTTTCCATGAATACTGTTATTCCATCGAACCAATATTATTGTAGAAAATTCCTTATTATAAAACTATTACAGAAGTAAACAAATACAAATAAGCAAATTATAGATCTTACAAATCAAAACAAAGTAATTGTAATGTGATATATCAATGGGTTTTACGAAGTTCGTTTGAGAATTTTGCATAGAAAGAGAAACATTCAAATTGCTTTTTTCAGTTGAAAATCCTTTTAATAAGATTCTCTTTCTTAATGTTAAAGATTTGATTGCAAATTTCATCAATTAAATGCCAATAATAGAATACCGGATTCAAATTACACAGCCATGTGCATTGAACAATCTTTGAGACACTTAAGGATTACAATAAAAGAACACGAAATATCTGTAGAAAAGGAAAGTGATAACACAGCTTTAGGACAGCATGCTTTGCCATATTCTCACAATTTTAATTTCAATGTAAAAAGTGTACGAATTGTAAATATTAAGCCAAACGATAAAAAGAGATTAACTTTAGAAATGATTTAGAACGTTTTAACCCAAAAGTGGCACATGCACAATGTTAAGTAATAATTTCTTAATAGGTCACAAGTTTGTTTTGGAGAAAAAATTACATCGCTTTGAAATATCAATACACTTTTGGAGGTTATGGACCACTTCTGTTTTCTATAAACTTCTTTTCAAAATAACCATTATTATGCTGTTAACGCGGACAAAATGCTATTTTTATTAAAAACATCATGTTTCAAATATATTCAATTTCTTGGATAAGGTCATTTCTCTTTTCTAACGTTTATATATCGTTTAGAATTCGACTGTTTAGGGCAGGTACCAGACAGGCCTATGAAATAAAACCTTATATTCTCTTATTATTAAAGTTTTATTCTGATTAACAGAAAATGCAATGTTTTAGTTATAGTCTGGTCAAAGAGAAATAGAAAGTAAAAACCATTTAAAAGTGCCAGCTAGAATTAAAATGGCGATTTCAGCAGTAACTTGTTCATAAAATGTCTATACTGTAGACAAGCATCGGGCGCTAGCATTGCAGCTTTTGTGCTGGCTCTGCGCATGCGCAGTCGATGCGTTCTTTTAATGCTCACTATGCTGCTTCCATACGAACCATGGTCTCGCCAAAAAAAATGCTTAAGGGCATGTGACACAGCTAAATCCCTATATTACCGACCACAGTTTTTCAGTACACTGAATTTTTTTGAACCTAAGAACTTTTTTGTAACATTGTACACGAAAATACGAAACCTGGCGGCTACTAGACGAGGCTCTAGAGGGTTCGTATTTTCGTGTACAACGATACCGGCTGATGCCGTTGGAATTGATTGTTGAAATATATTTTTTTACATCTTTTATTATTAAGCTTTGTACTTAAACGTAGTTTTCTTTCGGCTCTTGCATTTCTCAAAGTTTCAGACCGATATTTTATGTATAAAAAAAGTTCGAACGTTCAAAAAATGTTGTGGTTCAGAAAAAAGATGATATAATTTTAAGTGAAGTTCCTACCAAAATGAAGTATCTAAACGTACTTTATTGTACTCTAATACATTTCCCAAAGTTTCAGCTCGATATTTTATTTACAAAAAAAGTTCTTAGGTTCAAAAAAACATTCAGTGAACTGAAAAACTGTGGTCGGTAATATAGGTATTTAGCTGTGTCACATGCCCTTAAATGCGTTGGACTCGAAGTGACTAGGGACCCTGTAGTAAGGGACGCGCCAATCGGGCGGTTGACTGCGGATTGGTTGAACGAGAAGAGAGAGACACTTCCGTTTCAAATCAAGATACTATACATAGGGACCCTGTAGTGAGGGATGCGTCAAACAGGGAGCTGAGTGCGAATTGGTCGAGCGAGAAGAAAGCGATACTTTCGTTCCAAAAGCAGATACTGTATAATTATTTAAATTTGCTATAGCTTCACGCTTCGGTACCTTTGATATGCTTAGTATTTGATTGTTTGTCGTGTTTATTGCCGTTTAAATACGTGGCGCCTTCTACCGCTGGCTCCAACTTCCGTTCCAACTCCCCCCTCTACATAGCCTTGGGCGCGTCCCTCACTGCAGGGTGCCTAGGAGTGACCTGATAACCCCCACCATATCGAGTGCCCTTCCCATTCTCAGCCAACCGAATTCCTTTCGGAAATCTAAGATGGAAGTGTCGTCAGCTTGAACCATCTGATTGGTTGACTTTTTCCTACTTGCGTGTGGCGGGACCATGGTTTGTTAGATCATGCACATAGACGTAATTTTGGTAGAACTGCTCACCCAACACGTACAATTATCGCGTCAATCACACAGTGAAGAGCGCCACTTCTGTTTAGTAGAGCGGCTCCACTAATTCGAGGGAACCATTACCCCAAACAGGCGGTACTTGCGTGACCGTTCCGCGCTTGCGCAGTCTAAAACAGTATAGTACCCACATTCCGGAGCGTCTGATCTCCTCAAGTTTGGAGTAACCAGTTCCTCGAATCTGGAGTAGACGCCACACCAAACCAAAGTGCATCGACCCTTTTATTATTTAAATTAAAATGTTAAATAAAACAGGAAATATTCTTGTGAACACACTTTGACTAGTTTTAGAAAATCATGAAAAATTTGGTTTAAATAAACTGTGAATAAAGAAAAGCAAACACAAAATTTTTTCGAATGCCCTTTGATTAATGTTAAGAAAACTTACAATTATAATTTTTTAAAAGTAAAACATAAGATTTCTTAGTATATTTTAGTAGAAAACTCATGTTCTTGTTTGAAAATTCATTTTTTTGTCAAAAAAATTCTGTTGGTTGGAAGTGCAAATGTTTCGCTAAAAATTCCACTATTTATTTGAAATTCCATCTTTTTGGATACATTCAGTTCTTTTTCATCACAAAAGTTTTAATTTCAAAATTTATAATTTACAGAATACATTAATTAAAATTTTCAATCATGCAATGTTTGACTATAGTAACAGCTTGCATACACTTTCATTTATTTATTTTGTATAATTACCTTTAATCAAAGTTAATAAATTTAAAAAGAAATACAAAAATAAAATTTTACTTTATTGAAAATAAAATCCATTGGTTGAAAATTGAACTACTTAGTTGCACCTATTTCTAGTCGTTATTTTAAACTCTTTTATTTTGTGCAAGTTTATTAAATCATATTTAGGAATTTATTAACGACTTAAACCTTGAATCAACACAAGTGGCACAATATAACAATTTGCTTTTCTATTGAATAACTAATGAGGAATATAACAAAATTTACAATATTTCATGAAAGAAAGATTCAACAGATATTCAAATAAATCAATTTCAATATCGTTAGCCTTTTGGGCATCAGGCTTAGAAAACTTAAAATTTTTGATTTAAGAGATAAACTGAAGTTATATTTAAAAACGCATCAAAATTTGTCTATTTGGGATATTGTGCAAAATTTGTCTCTATGTGATATTGCGCAATTTATATTTATTTAAGGTACAATTCGTTAACAAATTCCTAACTTTTATTTAATCTAGTAGCACAAAATTCAAGTATTTATTTCAATATCCTCATGAAAACTTTGTGATCACAAAAGAATAAATTCACCAAAAAAATGTAATGGCAGATATTTTAGTACAAAGAAAGATTTCTCAGTTAATAAGGACTAATTTTTAACCGCGAAGATTAATTTTCTTCTATAAAAGACAAATTCTCAACAAACTACATTAATTTCCAACCAAGCAGTTAATAACAGTTAAGAATATTCAAACATTCTATTCAAAAGTTTATAGTTTGTTATCATTGATGCTTTGAATAATTGAATTGTATAATATTACTGTTTAAATATAGTTCGATGAATACAAACTTGGAATTGTCTTGACTTGACGGTTTTATGGTAAAATTCTTAACAACTTTTTGAGAACCGGGAGAAGACCGGACTTTTTTCTTGATTAAAACTGTCACCCTGTTAATTCGAACATTTATAAATATTCTGTGCGTTTAATGAAAAGAAATGGGTCGTTTGAAATAGACATCTCCTAAGAGATTAAAATCTTTCAAACGAATTTGAATCCTTTGTATGTCCTTAAAATCCATTAGAATACTTTAAAATAAATTGGAACCTTTTTAATTCGATTACACTTCCTTTAAAATCATTAGACTACCTATAAATTTTCAAAATTCCGTAAGGTTCCCAGAACTTTTTAGAAGCCTTAAAAATTACGTTAATTTTTTTTAAATACCTTATACTCTCTTGAAATCCCCAGAGATCCAATAAAATGTTTTAAAATTTGTTAAGGTTAGGATTAATATTTTGGAATCCTTTGAAATATCTTAGATTCGTTTGAAATTTTTTGAATTATAACAAATTTTAAATCCCTCAAATTCATTTGAATACTTCTCAATTTTGGTAATTCTATTGGATTCTCTTTCAATATTCCCAAATGATTTAAAATGCTTTAATTTGTTTAATCTTTGGAATTCATTACCATCTTTTTGATCCTCTAAAATCTCTTGACTTGTGCAGTAATTATTTCCAAAAGATTTTTTAAATTAAAATATGTAGTTGAATTTTGTATTATTCTGATAATTTTCGGGGCTAAGCTAAAGGATCAAAACCAGGTTTAGAATTCTACTCTCTAAATCTGAATTAGTAGAAAACGACTAGTTGTTAGTGGTATTCTGCTGATTCAAATAGTACCGATTCGTTTACTCGTAATTAGTAAAGATCTACTAATTCAATGAGTAGAAATAACTGACTAAATGACCTAGTAACTTTATCTGCTAGAGGAATTAGTAAATGTATTGCTGGATAGTGTTGGAAATGGTAGTTGCAATTAAAATTAAAAACAGATTTTACAATCAAGAGAATTTAATTCAATCCGAATCAAAAACATTTTATATTAATTATTAAAACTAGAAAACTAATGAGTGTTGCTAATTGCTGCACACTAGATTCCTGGAATGTCTTTCATTTTTCTGCAAGGATATTTTAGTTCACCTAACTATTCACTTCATTAATAGTATCAAGCAACGATTCAACCTGCACTTAATTGCAGTGATAACCTTCTTGAGAGTCCTCTTATTCACAAACAGCGCCAAGTTTCGGAGACAAAACATCGTATCAGTGCCCTGGCAGCAGCAATGTGCTTGCGCCTGCGCTATTCGTGGAATGCGATTTAACTTCAGCGTTGCATTGAAAAAAAGTGAAACACAATAGTATTTTCACAAAGTCGTTTTAGCGCCACTTTTTTTAGAATTAAATTTGATTGGTTTCGAAATTCTTTAAAATTACATTACACATTCTTGTAAAAAAATGGTAATTTTTATATTGTTTAAAAATGTGGAAAACGTAACATCAAATATTGCCATTCGTCTTAACAATTTCAGAGTAAATTTTTTAATTCAGAAATTGTCTATTACCACCAAACAATTCTCCGTGGGATTTTAATTATTTTATTAATGATGCAGGTAATCTAAAGTAACAAAAAACACACTATTAACTATAAACAATTGCGTTTTATTATTTATAAAGCCCTTCAGATAATTATAGTGTATCACAAGCAAAAACTTGAAAGTGTCCAGTCTAAGAGTATCTGCCCCCGTAACGGTTTTGCTGCTGAATTTGAATCCAAAAGCGAAATCTTTCCATTGGGTTCATATTCCAAAAAGATTGACTTAAGTTTCATGATATCCCAAGAAACGATTTCCACGTTCGAAAAAAACTCAATTATCTGTTTCTTGTTGCAGAATTTACTTCGGAGTTTGAGTGTTTGCCGAATGGCGAACCTATTCATGGGGTTCCTCGTTTCGGACATTTATATTCTCCTGCAAGACATCATTCTCCTGAAAGGTTTCTTCCTTCTGTCGAGTCTTCTTATGGCAGATCCAGGTCTCCTTCTGCCAGATCTCATTCTCCAAGTATGCCTTCTTCTGCTGCTGAACCTCTTTTTCGTTCAAGATCCAGGTCACCTTCTCCCAGACACAGTTCTTCACGAAAACTTGGATTGGAAAACAAAGACCCTGGACTTATTAGGCTTATTCCCCACATCAATCCAGACCGGCGATTCAAAATTCGAAGATACACTTTTCCTGTTGATAAACCAATGGAATTGAGAGCAGCACGTCAAACCCGTGCGCCAATGCCAGGCACAGAACAAAGAGTATTAGCAACATCAACTGGTGATGTCGTTGCAATATTCAAATCTAATACAATTCTTCGTGGAATATATAATAAGGCTGGAAAAAGGATCGGCATAAACATGGAAAGTGGCGCAGTGTTCAAATTAAGCCTAGAATTAATCCGTGAAACTCCATTAGGCCGGAGTTTTCGAATACCAAAGAATTTTGATGTGATACGTTTGAGTCGCGCATATACTGAGAGACCTTCCATTTGAATAAATGTGACGTTTCACGAGAAAAGGGGCCTTAGAGTCAAAAAAACGATGTTCAGATTTTTGATTACATTAATAGTTTAAAAATCGCTTTTACAAATTAAAAGGGAATTAAATTTTTATCTGGAAAATTTTATTTGTTATTGAGCCACAGAGTGAGGAGTGAATCGCCTATTTCGAAGCGTGCAGTCGACTTGAGAAATCCAGCCTCACCACTTTCCACTGATCTTTCTGCTCTGTGACCGTGTGTCTCAAGAGCTCGTCTGACTCGTTGAACGCGGAGCGAGAAGAGTTTAGTCGTAAGTGGAGGGGGTGGATTCCGGAGATTCTTCCCACTTACTGATTGTCTGGCCGGGACCATTTCTTCAATCGCTTCTACTGAAAAATTGGCCTGTTACCCCTAAAGTCTATTTCCTCGCGAAACGTCACACATTATAAAAGTAAATCAAAGTTTCGTATATTTGTGTATTGAAACACGGAAAAATGTTGAACTATTCGAGTCATTCATATTGAAGTACTGAAGTTTGACACTTCCATACTAGTTTTTAATAAGCGTCGGTAAAAAACTTAGTATTTTGAATACGAAATGTTAGGAGTCTGTATTTGAAAGATTAATCGTACTAATCGTACTAAAGGAACCTACGACCTATTATAGAAATTAAAAGTCAAGTTTTGATTTTTCGTATACTGCTGTTTCATTATGTTCCCGAAAATGTCCGCGCAATCTCGAATTTTACTGAACGCGTTCGTGATATAATTTATAATTTTTCAGTCATCTTCATCTTTAACTATATACGTAGATTCAAATCGATGATTGTTAATTTTTTGTTTCTTTTTAAAAATATTTTAAAACAATTTCTAAAAATTATTTGTTAGAAATAAAAAATAAAACGTAATTTTTTGCAGAATATAAACTAAAAGTTTGTATTATCTTATAACGTTTCAAAACCCTTAAATATTGTAAAAATTTTATTTCAAAATCGTCAGAAATGCACATTTTTTCGATTATTCAAATTTTTCGCACATTTCTTGTAAAAGCATACAGAATCACAAAAATTGTCTTAAAATGTCTCAGATTCTTCTTGAACAATTTTGGAAATTTCATTAAATCTTTTTAAATATTCTTTTAAAACTAATTTGTCAAAATAAAAAGTGCTTTTTAATTTTCCTAGGAATCGTACAAACTTTTTGTTATTTTTAAAAAACCTTTTACCATTCTTAAAAGGATTCTAAATTTTTTGTTCCAAATCTGAAATACTGCACTTTCTATTTTAATTAATTTAAATCATTTCAATATTTACATTAATTTTGAATCTTTTCAAAACTTCTCTTAAGAAAAAAATATCTCTTGAAATTATTTGAATTTTTGGTGTAAATTAAGTACTTATTGTTGAATTGCAATTTATACTTCAAAATCTAACTATTTCGCTTGAAAATTAAAGATTTTTAAAGTAAAAATAATTAAAATTGTAACGATAGAAATTTTTACCTCTTTGGAATTATGGAGATTCCAGGATTCCCATTTAAAAATTTCCAGTTTCAAACATTTTACTATTAATTTCCTCGTTTTATACGCATAGTCAAATAGTCCTACTAATTAAATAAACGCTTTTTTTCTAACTAATTTATTTTTTATTTTTATGTGTTAAAAATTGAATATTTAACGCATATAATATTTTCCATCAGTAAAGAATTTATGTGTGTATTATTAATCAATTTAGTATGAAATCGGACAAACTGGCCACTATGTTAAGACTACTGGGTGTGCACTTTGATCAAGAATAAAAAATTTCTGGTCAAGACCCGGTCTCTGGTCTTTCAATTAATAGTTTATGAAGAACGAAACTGAATTAACTGTTGAAGTTTGTTTACAAAAAAGTCAAATTTCTTCTTTGAACAGTGCTACTTTCTAATTTAAATTAATTTAGATTTAATTTAATTAAACTAAATTTTACAATAAATTCACAATTTTGAAAAATAAAATGAAGGAAATAACTCGAAATATAAATAAATCAAAACAGTATGAAATATATGGAAAATTCAGGTATTTTGTTGAAAATTCGTCTTTATAGCCGAAAATTATCCTGTTAGTTGAAACTTTAACTATTTTGTTAAACATTTATTTTTCGAGTTTAAAAATAAATTTCCCAATTGCAAATTTAACCATTCCGTTTTTACTTCAAAATTTATCTTTTTTAGCTGAACATTCATGATTTTGTTAAAATTCGTGTTTTTTTGGTAGGAAACTAATGTTCGTGGTTTTAATATTTTGTTAAAAACTCGTTTTTTTGTTGAAAATTATTTCTTAAAGCGTAAATTTAATCATTCGAGATTCGGTTGAAAATGGATATTGCATAGTTGAAAATTCACTTATTTGGTTAAAAATTGATGTACTAGGCAGTCTGATATGTCCCTGAAAAATGAAACACGGAGACGTTTTTTTGGTCAAAGTCAGTTTTATTTTTCAACATACTCCCCTTTTAGGTCAATACAGCGAGTCCAACGATTTTCTAACTTTTTGATACCGTCCGAAAAGTACTCGATTGGAAGGTCTCCAAAATACACCTCAGTTTCAGCTATGAGCTCCTCATTTGAGTAAAAACGCTTACCGGTGAGCCATCTCTTCAGGTTAGGGAACAAGTAATAGTAGCTGGGGGCCATGTCTGGTGAATACGGTGGCTGAGGAACCAATTCGAAGCCGATTTCATGCAGTTTTGCTTGTGCAACTAAGCATGAATGAACAGGCGCATTGTCGTGATGATA
>NC_046657.1:152706704-152710448 GCF_010883055.1 Belonocnema kinseyi
CATATATCTAGTCGGGAGTGGTGCTGACTGAAAACAGATGATTTGGAGCGATTCGCGCGCCATCTGTTGGTCATTCTAAGGGCTTATTGAACTACCCTCGTACTTATCAGACTGCATAGTATTTTGCCCAAGTCAATTTTTTTGGTAGAAAATTAATGTTCATGGTTGAAAATTCATTTTCTTGGGCGAAAGAATCATCATTTATGTTATGAATGTATTTCTTTGGTTAAAAATTCAGTTACTAGGATAAAATTTTTACTTGGCTGTTCAAAAACATTTTTCTAACTAAATGTTTAACTTGTTTATGTTTGATTTAAAATTTTTAATTTAAAAATTCTACCATTTTCTTGAAAATACTAAATTATTTTCATTTTAAATAGTTTAAACATTTTTGAAAAACTTATACAATTTTGAGATATCCAGAAGCTGTTTTAAATTTATTTAAATGTAACATTATTTTAAAATTTTTTTAGGATTTTTAAGTATTTTTTAAAATTAATTGAACTTTTTCTACGATTTTTAAAAAATCCTGAACATTTAAAAAAATTTTCTTAAAATCTTCCAGATTCTTTTTTAACGATTTTAAAAATCTTTTAAAATCTTTTTGGATACTTCCTTTTGATAATTTTCCAGAATGAAAAATTATTTTCAGTTTGCCTAAGTATCTTAAGAAATTTAAAATTATTTCTCAAAAATTTTCACCTTCAAACACTTTTAACTTTTAATTTTTTAAGTCTTCAAGACTGCATTTTAAAATTCTTTCAATTGAAAATGAAAGCATAAAAATGGAAGATTTGTCATTTCCCGATTTCAAAAGCTTTCCTGTAATTTTCCGGTCCAGCGGCTACCCTGAAGATCTCGTTTTTTTCCGTTGTAGACAACATTACAACTTTTTATAATGACAGGAAATGTAATTTTTTAACAGCATTAAAACATTTTTAACGAAAGAGCTTAGAAATTTAATCGTAAATGTTGACAATTGTTTAATAAAAAAATGTTTATAACTTTCGAGTGAGGTTTCTATTTTAGGCGCTTTAGACCAGGAAAGATGAAATTTATCTGAGAAAAAAGATCAAATTTATCTGATAGATCAAATTTATCTGACGTAAATATTTGTTTGATATATGTGATCTGTCAAACGGCTGCGTCTATAGTCACAGCAAAAGCTTCCTCCATGAATTGAAAAATTCTCGTGATATTAATTTTTTAAATCTTCTCATTCTATTTAACTGATTTTAAACTAAATAAAATTTGATTCGCCTACACGTTCTGAATAAATAGTCTGCACTTTGTTTAATCTATACTAAATAGTTTTTGATTCATGATCCAACAAGGCATAGTCTCGCCACGCGCAAGTAAAAAAAAGTCTACTAATCAGACGGTTCGACCCGACGAACCTTTCATCTTGAGTTTAAAGACGGAATTCGGATAGGCTCTTGGAATCAATGGCGATACTCGATTCTTTTATTCTCAAAAAAACTGTCGGTTCTGAGAATCGAAGAATCGAGGCTAAGAATCGATTCCATTACTTTAAAAAAGCCCGCCATTATTAAAAATTTAATTTTAATGCATTAATTTTAAGTCAAGTTAACAATTAACTATTATAATAATGAATAAATATAATATATATAATATAATACATATATATTTTTTTAATTCTGATTCCCTTACTTTAAAGAAAGTCCATTATTTAAAATTTAATTTTAATGCATGAATTTCAAGTCATTTGAACAATTAACTAATATAATAATAAATATATAATAAATAATAATAAAATTTAAAGTATGTATGATTAGGTTGATATAATTTAATAGTTATTATAAATAATTTTGCGATGGACGAATAAAGAATAATACATTTTAAAGTTTTAATATTAGTTTTTATTTTTACCATTTTTTTATTTTTACTGTTCCCATTACTGGAAACAGAAGATTGTTTCTATCAATATCAATATCTATAATTTCTAATCTAACTATATATTACTATACCTATATGTCTGACATAACTATAACTATATTTCTAAGCCTTCATATTGGAAATCAATTATTAATGAGGTGAAGGCCTTTTTCGGTTTTTTGATGTTCTTTGATTAAATACTGCCGACATGTTTCGACTGCGATTCGAGTCTTTTTCAATCCGAGTTCTTATATTCAATTAAAGGGAATTAGAAAGAACATTTATTCCATTTCGTTGTAAATTGTATAGTTGTAAAGATTTTCAAATTGGAGCACCATTACCTTGAAGGTTAGTATTAAAAGAAATGTTTCTCTCGTAGGAGATCAATCCTAGAGAATTATTATATAAGATACATCTTTTATTTTTAGATTTTAACACTTTTATTTTAAGATGGAGCTTTTATAATAATTCTCTAGGATTTATCTCCTACAACACAAACATTTTTATTTCTAAACTTTGAGGTTATAGTGCTTCAATTTTAAAATCTTGACAACTATACAATTTACAATGAAAGGGAAAAAATGTTCTTTCTAATTTCTTTTAATTAAGTATAAGAATTCGCCTTCAAAAAGACTCCGATCCGAGTCGGAACATGTCGGCAGTGAGGTCACGGTCAGGGTCGCGCGCCAACTTTGGCTAACATGGGAGACATCAATTGACGTAGAATCGTGGCTTGAGAATCGAATTCTGCCTTTGATTCCATAGGGTGGAATCTGTTTTAAACAGTCGATTCTCGGGCGCAAGGAATCGATTCCTTTGAAGAATCGGAGTAGACTCGGGATCACTAAATTCGGATGGATGCCGGGGACTGGAGACGGTACTCGGTTTGTAAAATGATGGGTTTGTTCAACAAAAGTAAAGGGCGCAACCCTTTGACATATCACATATCAAAGAAATATTTACATCTGATAAATTTGTTCTTCGTAAGATAAATGTACTGCAGTGTTTTCACCGAACTGAAAAAACCAAATTTATCCATGGGGTTAACTATGTAGTTCTACGTAATAATCAGTATTAACTTTGTAACAGTGCGCAATAGACGCGTAAGAGCAAGTAGAATTTTCTTCTACGATGTATTTCTGTTACATTTCTTACATGGTTGGTGCTCCACCCTATACCTCATTTATGTAATTATTTATTAACCTTATCCTTAAATTCAAAGACATCTACAGCCTTTAGTTTTTATTAGAATTACAATTTTTCTTTAAATTTGAGATAATAACGCACTTTTTATATTTTTAAACACAGGATTTACCTTGCTAACTATATACGTACAAATATTGAGCACCTCAAAAATACACGTCTAACTTAAAATTATTAAAAACCTATTTAGAAACGTCTACATCAGCATATGTAACACTCCTAACTCTGCGCATCTAACCTAAAAGAATCATATTTCCAACTAGACACGTCTACATGAACATATGGTACACCCCATTGAGTGTACGTGCACATATGGTACATTTCCAACTCTTGACGTTGAAATGTAGACCTGACTATCTGTTCATGCGCACAGCTTGGAGTACCAGCTGTGCACGCTGTCCATGCAGATACAAAAAAAAGGCGGATTGGACTTAGAACTTAAGGATTTGACTTGTTCTAAGGGTCCGAAATACTGACCAGTTCCATATCCATCTTTAAAGACTAATCCAGAAACGCGGCCTTCTAAAAAGGATTTCCAAAGCTATTTACATACCAGGTGTATACATATGAAACCGGTATTTTTTCAAGAAAAAAACACATTTATTTCAAGAGAATGATAACAAATATTTTATTCAAAGTATGCGC
>NC_046657.1:152710548-152715871 GCF_010883055.1 Belonocnema kinseyi
CCAATTAGCACAAATGGTAAGTTCCGACAGTGCCTACAAGTGTGCCTACTGGCCGCTAGATGGCAATACCGGTTTCATATGTATACACCTGGTATATTATCTGAAATATTTAACTTTTTTGGTCTTATTTAATTCGAAAAACTTAGGGATTTAAAACAGACTCATAAATAATGAAACTGAAACTAAGAAATGTACATTTTAGTCAAAAATTGGCTACACGGCTAGAGCGAGCCGTACTAAAAATCACTGCCGATTTTTAAACGTTATTGCACTTGAAATTCCACGTCAAATGAGCAACGTCTCAAATCGACAAAACACATTCTCCGAAGTCACAAAACTTGAAAAATCTTTTATGGGCTCTCCAGATATCTGCATTGTGGATTTATTGGACGCGTAACTCCTGTAGAGACCTCTTCAACAACGAATGATGTCGCTACCCAAACCATTTCACGCCATCTTTTAATCATGGGGTTTTTTAAAACAAGAATCTTATCCGCACTTCGCCCTTATTGAGCACATCCTTGTTACCCCCACGAATACTTGGTATCGTGAACTAGGGTGTAGCTGAGGCTTTGTCCTGAATGAGAAGATGTGATTGTCACGAACTTCCGTAATATTTTCCCTCCAGAATATATTCGTTTTTT
This sequence comes from Belonocnema kinseyi, assembly GCF_010883055.1. NCBI lineage: Eukaryota > Metazoa > Arthropoda > Insecta > Hymenoptera > Cynipidae > Belonocnema > Belonocnema kinseyi. Next base: position 152,711,193 of record NC_046657.1, read on the forward strand.
ATTCTTCAAGGCTTCTGGGAAAACCCTAGCTCCCGCGGGGGCCTCTGTGAAAAGCAGAGGAGTTCTTTTCAAATTATGAAAATCATCAACAGCCATGTGATATGCATTTAAAGCGGCCTTATTACTACCAAAATACGACTAGCAACTTGAAGAAAAGTGGGATTCTCTGTTTCTTGTTGCAGCGTTGAGTTTATAGTTTGAATGCTTTCCGAATAATGAACCTATTCCTGGTTTTCCTCGCTTCGATGCTTCTTATTCTTCTAAAAGACAATATTCTCCCGAAAGGTCTTTTTCTCCTGCCCACTCTCCTCTACGTATCAGATCTAGGTCTCCTCCTGCCCAAACTCCTCTTCGTGTCAGATCTAGGTCTCTCCCTGCGAGGCATCGTTCTTTAATAATACTTGAATTTGAACACCAAGACCTTGGACTTATTCTTCTGATTCCCCACACAAATCCGCATCAGGGATTCGAAATTCGAAGATACACGTTTCCTGACGATCAACCGATTCATTTTCGAGTAGGACGTAAGACACTTGTGCCTATGTCAACTGAAGAACAAAAAGTAGTGACAACATCCAGTGGCGACGTCGTTGCAATGTTGGAAATTAATACAGTTCTTCGTGGAATTTATAATAAATCTGGATAACGGGTGAGCATCAACATGGCAAGTGGCGCGGTGTTCAAATTGACCCCAAAATTAATCCGTGAAACTCCATTAGGCCACAGTCTCCGAATCCCGAAGAATTTTCAAGTAGTATGATCCACAATGTGTAAGCAGCAATTATCTACACCATAGATTCATTTAAAATATATGTAAACAGGGAATATGATATTGTTTTTGGTACAAACTCGGATCTATAATCATTTCAAGCAACTGGCAGTTAGTTTAAAAGGTCCCCGTGCAGAAATTGTCGAACTTATTTCCAAGTTCCGATCTGAGCCTGATCGGATTTTTCACACGTGGCCACAAGGGGGCAGATGGTGTGGCTTGCGTCGGAATAATGTCAGGTCTGGTATATACTCAAATTTGGGCACAATTCAGAAAAGTTTAAACATTTTAGACGACTTTGTTTAGAAATTATAAATAAAAATATCTGCAGGATTTAAGGTTATGCAATGTCCCAAACAACAAATTCGAAATAGAAAATTGCAAAATATTATTTAAATAAAAAAAAGAATTCGGTCTTATAAATATCAATTAAAGTTAATTGCAAAAAATCGTATGGGGTGAGAAGTTAAATAGCTTACTGTTCTAAGCGAATTATAAGCTAAGCAAGATATACATGCATTGCAAAATCGATTTTGCATCAGTATTTCCAAGTAGCAGTAAAGAATAGTCAATATTTTTGCACGATACGTTCTAAAACATATCATGGTTATCAAACAATTCAAAATTGTATTAAATAAGAGAATATTCATATTGATGATATCTAGTCAATATAAAAAAAAATCTCATAAATCACAGATTTTTTCCATATTTTAAATAATTTTTACCTGTTTTTGGAATATTTTGAAAAAAAATTTCATATATTTATATTGTCACGGTCAAATGTCATACATTGCGAACATAGTGACTTTCGAGGTTTGACTTTATTTGACTTTATTTGACTTTGGCTGACTTAATTTTTTTTCTCTCAAACTGCTCAAAAATCATTACCAAACTTAAAGTTGTTCATCAACTTTCTATGCATTCGCATTACTTTAAAAAAATTCAGAATGAAAGTAAGACTCCACACTTTTTATGCAAAAACATAGGTATTTCGAACAAATTGATTGATAAAAACGAAAACTTATGAGAAAAGAAAGGACTCAAAATAATTTATCATCATGAACTAAATGTTTAATTTGAATTTAGCGCGCTTATCTCTCAAGATTTCGAATAGTCGACTGCTCGCGTTCGATTGTTGGCAATAAAGGTAGGTACCATTGTAAAAATACATAATAGTGAGAAATTCTTTAGCAGTTATATTGTTCGAGAAAACGTCAGAATTTTGAGCGCATATACTATTTATATAAACAAAGAAAATGTTTTTCAGCTTTTTAGAATTTTATATTTTGTTGCTTATATTGTGAAAATAAAGACTAATTTATACAAATTATATGAATGCCCCGATTGGCAACATCATAGATAGAATGGTTTTAAAATTACCTTGACAATAACAAATTATTAAATCATATAAAATTATTGTTCAAATATAATTCAATGAATATCCATTTGAAATTGTCCAGCCTCGTAAATTTAATCCTACAATTCCTACTACATTTTTGCGAACCACGAAACAAGAGGAATTTTTTTTTCCTCTATTAAAACATTGACCCTATTTATTCCATGGTTTATCAATATGGTATGCGCTAAGGAAAGAAAGAAAGTTAAATTAATATAAACATCTTCTAAAAAATTGTTTAAGTTCTCGACCCTTTGAAATCATCAAAGTCTCTTAAATTCTTGTACATTGTTGTAACTCTGTTGAAATCCCTTGAAATATTTTAAAATAATTTAACGTACATTCCATTTTATTAAAATTCTTTGTCGTTCCTTAAAATCGGTTTAATCCCGTACAAACTCTTAAATTATTTAGTAATTATTTAAAAACTGTCTTTTCATTTTTTAATTTACAAGTATAAAAAATGAAATTATTTTCAATTTGATTATTTGAGTTCAACTGCAGTTCAGGGTGCGTAACTTTGAATTGTTAGGTGTTTACGAGGTGAGTTAAATATGTACTTTAGATTTTTCAAATTTAAATGTATCGTTGAATTTCGCATTATTCAAAGACAAATATTTCGTAGAAATTTTAAAGTTAAGAAGTACAAACAGTTCTAACTACGTGCATATAAGATGCTTTTGGAAAATAATGCTTAATTTTTTAATTACATTAACAAATGTGGGAAGATATGCGTTTCTGGAAAATTCATCAACTTCGTGAAAATGAAATAATTCGACAATTGCACATTTTGAAAATTATGAAAAAAGTAAAATCGATAACAGCAAAAGAGTAGATATTAAAGGCCAAAAGCTTAACTGTAATTCCGACAGGATTTTGCGGAATTGAATAATCCGGTTTTTAGGGTTTAAGAGTTGTGAATAATAATTTCCGAACAAAGTGAGGAATTGAACAAAGGAATTTATATATAAAAACAACAAAAAATTAAAAATGCAAAACTTGGCTAATTTCATTGACAAAATTTACCAGCCAAGAAATGAAAACTGATCACACATGGATTCAGCTCAGTTTTTTCCGGGCTTTCCAGTAGCCAGTTCTCGTCATTTTCGGCCTTGAGATCAATTGTTCATAAATTAAATAACAATATTTTTATATTTTGTACCATTATCTCACTACTGTTATAGCATTGAAACAAATTTTTTCTCTTAATTTCCTAAGATCGAATAGTTGTAGATTTCGTTTACTTTTTCTTCTGTGTTTTCTCCATAAATGATATTTGATTGGTTGGTGGGATTACTGGAAGTTACATAATTTATTTTTATTCGATTTTTATGGTATGTTTTCATGTATTAATAAATATTAAAGTGGCGATTCTAAAAGTAACTTTCTCTTTTAGGCCATGTAATGAGTGGGTCACGTGAACAGATTCCTAACTTACCGCCACTTATTTTATTTCCCAACCTATTATCACACGAAACGCCACATTGAGTTGAAAATTTGGGATACTAAACAAGAAGTACTAAGAGTGGTGGGTCTGGTCCTAAATTTGTTTAATTATGAAAAATGTTTTTTGTTGTAAATATTTTTTTTTCTTCTTTCATAATTATCAAGTTTTAGGACCAAACCCATCTTTCTTAGCCCTTCTTATTTATTATTCCAAATTTTCAACTCAATGTGGCGCTTTGTATGAAAATAAGTTGGGAAATTTCATCAGATCCGGGCGGAACTCGCATTTACTTTTTGAAATTCTGTGCACTCAATACGAAAATTCATCTCGATCGCCGTACTCTCTGCCATGACTGCCTGAATCTCCGCATTATAGATCTTATTTTGCAAATAAAAGAAGGCGCACTTTGGCGCACTTCATTTAGCAATGTGTGCGGACTTGAAGTTTTTAGGCTAATGCTGACTTACGGCCGTCAAGTTCTTTTTTTGATGACACCTTGAATTCCGTCGCTATATTGACGGACTTCAAGGTTTTCTTTTTACTGTGTTTCAGTCAATTGATTATAAACAAAGACTTGTTACCTAGTGCTATTTACAAAACAGTTTTTAATTCTCTGGCGAATATAATCTTTTTTTGCCTATGAGTGAAAGGCTCGGCACTCTACTTTGTTTTATTACTATGTTTGATAAACTTCGAAGTATATTTTGCATTACGTTACATAATAGCAAATAAAATGTTCTTTTACAAGCTTTAGTTTTTGCATTTCTTGCATAGTAGGTTCTTCGCACTGTACCTCCTTCCTACAATGAACATAATTCAGAACCTTCGTTCAATATTCAAAAAAGTCTACAGCCTAGAGCTTTCAGTCTGTTTACAATTAGTTTCTAAATTAAAGATAATTACGCTCTTTTTATATTTTTAAACGTAGGATTTCCCTGTGATCTAAAACATGAAATATTTATTTATATCGATTTTAACGAGTTTTTTTTTCTTTAACTGAAAGTAATTAAATGTAAATATCCCATAAAGAGAAACTGAGAATCCCTTATCTATGAGATAACGAACCT
>NC_046657.1:152715971-152746584 GCF_010883055.1 Belonocnema kinseyi
TAACGTAGTTTAATGACAAAATACAATCTTTAGTACTTACTTTGTACACTCAAATTCTTCCATATTGATCAGTTTTTACTTTGGTTCATAAAGATGGGGATTTTCCGCACTCTCACCTTATTATTAGTGGCCATCTTCTACTCTATTGGTACATATAACAATATATGCAAGTATTTTCTATAATTTTACTTGAGCTTGTCATATAAAATGGAATTTAAAAATTGTTCTCATCGTTACGTAATAACTTTTATAACTTGGTCCATCTTAGTCCGAATCTAATTGTCTGCGTTCGTATTACAATGAGTTTAAAAAAACTAAAATATATAAAAAAAATCAATTAGATGCTATTCAGATCAATTTCATGTGATAATAATGGCGATATTAGATCATAAAGGGTTTAAAAGAATCCACTTTCTGGGTGCGGAATGAGAGGGTTCGACACCATTTTGCGACTGACTTCAGAATTTTTTTCGAGTCAATTATTTCACTCAAATGCACTTTGCATGATAAAATAGAAGTACAAAACTGAAGTTAATACTTATTTTATTGACCTTTTTTGCACGATACTTAAAAAAATCGATTTCGAGAAAATGCAGAAAAAAAAATTTCCAGATTTTGTTTTACATAGTGTGTTGTGGTATTCAAAAAAACTATACTAATGGGTGTTATCGATTCGGCGTTAAATCAAAAACTGCCCTACAATAACACGAAAAGTTGATAATGGGAGATTTAACGCTCGTTAGAAAGCACTTTGAACTTACATAAGTGCCCGCGAAATTCGAACTGTTCTTAGGCTTTAGAAAAACATAAGAAAAAGTAGACAAAATTTGAAACGTGGATTGTAGCTCAATGAAAAATTGAACTGTATAGTCGAAAAGTATTATTGAAAAGGAAAAAGACTGATTTATTCGGACGGTAAGTTTTAAACCAAAAATCAGAAATTACTTTCCTAACTAATCTTTCGTTTTTACTTCAATGATACTTTTCAACTTTGCAGTACATCTTTTGATTAAGCTGCAGTCCACGTTTCATATTTCGTTTCACTCAATTATTATGATTTTCTTTTAAAAGTTTACTTTGCTTAATTCAAGTTTGAATTACGCAGCTGTTTATGCAAGTTTGATGGCACCTTATAATGAGCGGTAAGCTGTATCATAGTTTTGGAGCGATAGGTTAATGAACACGTCGGCATTGAAGGGGGCTGCATAACCGGGCCTTCTGCACAAGCGGGGACACAATCCTACTTGATTTCTTAGACTGGGGCATGATCCAACCCACTCATGGTCTAGCTAAAGAACGTTTTATTTTCGCCGTAATTACGCATACCAGCTCCACGGCCATGCTAGTCACTATAGCAACACTAGGACGCTAATTTGAATTCTTCATGCTGATTGCGACGACCCATTCAACAATGTAGCTAGCATGCGGTTCAATTGTGTTGTTCGCATGTCGCACTGTTATATTACGAAAAGAGAAAGTTAAAAAAAGTATTTTGAGTGTATATATGGAAGCCTTTTATGTGTGGGCTGGAAATTTTGTTATTATTATAATGGAAAAATAATTTCGAGGTTATAATTGCCAAAGGTTTCGAAATCGGCTTTTGGTGCCAATATAATATCGAATTTTCAATTTTTTACACAAATAAAAACTTACTTCCTACATGATGTTGAGGAAGCATACAAAAATATTTGATCCAAAAAAGTTGTTCTGTTCCAAGAAATTTGAGATGAAGTATGATAATTCCAGACTGTGACAGACAATTTTTAGTTAAAACGCCTACAAAAAGAATTTTTCTTTTCCAATGAACCACAATATTTCCAAGAAATATCGATGATGATGGAACTAAATCCTTTGAATACAATGTGTATTTGTTTTTTAAGGACTTCTGCATGCAATAAACACAGTTTCGTAATAATGCTGGATATTTAGTCTTGCACTGCTACGCTTTGTTTCTTATTCGCTTAATTCGAATAATTCTTATAATTGCATAATGAATAGACTGGTAGCTTAAAATTATTGTATTTACATATACTTTTATTCTTAAGAAAATTGAAAAAACTTCCATTCGTTCATTGCACCTATTTAACTTAATTTTTTCACTTGCGCGTGGCTCGAACTTCAGTCGATTGGATCATGGACTGGCGTGTGGCTGAGGTTTGATCCTAGACATGATTTAGATCATGATTCTGGGTAAGAACATGTTGACAATATTACGAACTTCCTAAATCCTTTCCTTCCAAAATAAACTCGTCCATCGGGATAAAAGTATATAACCAACCCAATAGAAATAGTCCATGTTTAAATATCTAAGACAGGCGCATGAAAATTTGGTACCAAAAATATGTAATGTGTAGTAAAAGCTGCCTAATTACAAGCGACATACGACTGTACTTTAAAAAATGTAATCCTCTGTTTTTTGTTGCAGAGTTAAGCTCACAGATTCACCCTTTACCGGATGCCGAACCTACACCTGGTGTTCGTCGCGTCGGAACTTCTGATTCTACAGACAGGCATCCTTCTTCTGAAAGCACTCTTCCTCCTTCTGAGCCCCCTCTTCATGTCTGGACTAGGTCTCCTATAATCAGACATAACTCTTTGCGAATACTTGGATTTGACCTTCATGAAATTGAACTGCTTCGGCTTGTTCCGAAAATCAATCCAGACCGGCGATTTCAAATTCGAAGATACACTTTTCCTGTCGATAAACCGATAAAATTACGAGTAGGAAGATATACCCTTGTTCCCATGCCAACCGAAGAACAGAAAGTATTAACAACATCCACTGGCGACATCGTTGCAATACTGGAAACTAATACAGTCCTTCGAGGATTTTATACTGAAAATGGGTTACGGGCGGGCGTTAACATAAGAAGCGGCGAGGTTTTCCGATTGGACCCAGAATTAGTCCGCGAAACTCCATTAGGCGCATCTCGCCGTATCCCAAAGCACTTTCAGGTGCTACGATTAAATCACGTGTGAACGATAATTATCTACACCATCGATTAATTACAAATAAATGTAAAACTGAAATACAATATCGTTTGTGATCCGAAGTCGGAGCAAAATGTTACAATTATTTCAAGAAACTGGTAGTTACATTAAGGGGCAGTGGTGGATTTAGTGGAGGTGTTTAGGGGGTTCAACCCTCCCCCCCCCCAGAAAATTTTGGCCTTTCGTATTAAAGGCCGACGCTGCTCAGCTATTCATGGGATATATTTTTTTTAAAGCACCACTCCCCCCCAGTATTTTTCTAGGCCCGCCCTTGTTAAGGGCTCAATGTTTTATGGTTCGCATGGCTTTATTATTTTTAATTTCCTTTTATCTCTTTTCCGGAAACCGATAGAAAAGAAGTCGCTTCTTCTTTATTTTTATTATTATCAAATCACAATAAAAGAAAATATTTGCTAACGTTTCGGTACCCTTATCAAGGGATAAGGGGAAAAAATAAAGGAAAATCAAGATTAATGGAACTCTATTGTTAAATATAATTAATCATATTAGCTTTATGATGGGGAATTGTATTGACCCTTTGGAATTAGATAACTTTGCTTTTCTTTACATTGGTTTTAGCGTCGAGTCATGGAAAACTGTATTTTTAAATCAAACTTTTCGAAATATGTGAGTCATCTTATATCACTTATTTCTTAGCGAACTGTAAGAAAATTATCACATCACTACTGCACGAAAATATTCGTTGCCGAACACTGCAAATAAATTTGTTTTAAGTTTCCCTCTTTTACTTAAAAAACGCATATTTTATAACTACAGTGACTAGCTGCTGTTGCGAAAGAAGACGTGTTTTTCAAGAAAACTGATATTTCAAGAAAACTTCAACTTTTTGGATGAAAACTCTTAAATTTGATTTAAATTCGTCTTTTTTGGTAGTAAGTTAATCTTTTTGTAGAAAAGTTTTTCTTTTTTAGTTGAAAATTCTACTTTTTTCAGAATCCTGAATTTTGTTAACAATTCGTCAATTTTGTAGAAATTCAAACTTTTTGTTTAAAAGTTCATCTTCTTTAGATGAAAATTTAACTTTTTGGTTGAGAATTCTTTAATTTTGTTAAAAATTCCCCTTTTTTATATTAAATTAATCTTTGTGTTTAAAAGTACAGCTTGTTGGTTAAGAAATCTTAAATTTTATTAATAATTCATCGTTTTTCGTAGTAAATTAATCTTTTTGTTTAAAAATTCGTCTTCAGTTGAAAATTCAACTTTTTGGTTGAGAATTCTTCAATTTAATTGAAAATTCGTCGTTTTTGTTAGCAGATTTATCTTTTTGTTTAAAAAGTCATCTTGTTCATTCGAAAATTAAACTTTTTAGTTAAGGATTCCTAAATTTTATTTGAATTGAAAAAAATCTTAATTTTTCAAAACTTTTTGTTTTAGACTTAATCCTTTTTAGTTAAAAATTCTACTTTTAATTTGGTAATTCAAGAATTTTATTGAGAAAAAATTTTTTCCGCAGTAAATTAATCTTTTTTTTTTAATTCTTTTTTACTGGAAAATTCAACTTTTTGGTCCAAAATTCTTTAATTTTGTTAAAAATTCGTATTTCTGTTAGTAAATTGATTTTCTTTAATGCAACTTTTTGGTTAAAAATTTTTGAATTTTATTAATAATTCTTCTTTTTTGGTAGTAAATTAATCTTTTTGCTTAAAAATTCATCTTTTTAGTTTAAAGTTGTTAAATTCCATTAGAAAATTATTTTTTTTTGTTCGTAAATTAATCTTTTTGTTTAAAGTTTATTTTTTGTTTTGTTAAAACTTTAACTTTTTGGTTGAGAATTCTTTAATTTTATTGAAAATTCGTCTTTTTTCTTAGCAGATTTATCTTTTTGCTTAAAAATTTCTCTTTCTTATTCGAAAATTCAACATTTAGTTTGATAATTATTGAATTTAGTTAAAAATAGGTTTTTTCCTAGTAAATTAATCTTTTGTTAAAGAATTCTTCTTTTCTTAGTCGAAAATTCAACTTTTTCAGAATCATGAATTTTGTTAATAATTCGTCAATTTTGTAGTAATTTGATCTTTTAGTTTGAAAATTTATCTTTTTTAGCTGAAAATTTAACTTTGTGGTTAAGAATTTTTTAATTTTATTGAAATTTTTTCTTTTTTGGTAGTAGATTTATCTTTATTACTTAGCCCTAATTCATTCTGTCTTTTGTGGATACAAATAATCCGGTTTTAAGGGTTAAACAGTTGTGAATAATAATTTCGGAACACGACGAGGAAACGCGCAAGCGGATTTTCATATAAAACTTTCAATAATTTTGCAACTTTTTGAACCGAAATAAAATTTAATTTATGAACTCTACTTAAAAAAAAGTAAAAATTTCCTTTTTTGTAACTTAAAGGAGGATTATCAATCTCAATCTGCACATCTAACATTAAACAATCAAATTTATAACAAGACACGTCTACATGAACATATGGTACACCCCATAATGCGTACGTGCACATATGGTACATTCTTAAACTTTAACGTTGAAACATAGACGTGAAATATCTATCCATGCTCACACTTTGGAGCACAAGGTATGATCATCGTTTATGCTGATCTAAAAAGAAGTTCGATTGGACTTAGAACTTGAGGATGTGATTTGTTCAGAGGGCTCAAAGACACTGACCAGTTCCATGCACATCTTCAAAGACGAATCCAGGAACGCGGCCTTTGATCAATTATATCTAGAACTATTTACATATATTATCTAAAATAATTAACTTTTATGTTTTTATTTAATTAAGGAAACTTATTTATTTAAAATAGATTGATAAATAATGAAACTAAAACTAAAAAATGTACACTTCAGTCGAAAATTATCTAAACAGCTAGAGCGAGCCATACTAAAAATCACTGCTGATTCTGAAAAGTGATTGCTCTTGAAATCCCGCTTTAAATGAGCCATAATAATGATATCTTTAAACATTTGAAGAAAATATACAATCTAAGAAGTTTCACTAAATTTGGTACAAAATTTGGCGACATCTTTACGACATCCTATGTCCTTGTAGTCGAGTAGTCTTTACGATATCGTAAATATGACGTATGATCTGACGATGTCTTTACGATATCGTAAAGACACTGTAACGACATGGACATAGGATGTCGTAAGGTTGTCGTAAAGATGTCGTAAAGACGGCGCTGAATTTTGTGCCCACTGGGCAGATGTGCCTGCTACAGTGACTAAAATTCAGCTCAGACGCGCTTGGATAATTTTATTCATATCTCGATAACGCGTAAATATTTTTGGAAGTTTTATAAAGCTTTAATTAAAAGCAAGACCTTGAAGATTGTATGGTATGAATTAGAGATTTTTTCCTACGCATTTCCCTTGCGTAGTCTCTAGTCTGTATCGCGTAAGCACGACAACTTTCGAAAGATTGATTAGATTGAATTCTGCTTTGGCATACTTTTTTAAGATCTAAACAGAAAGAAGGAGTTTGTAAACCAGTTATTTTGGAAGAAAATTCAAAAAGTGAGCGCATTCTCAAAATATTTTAGGTTATTTTTTTCAAGCTTAAAAAATTCGATGTACGGCTGTTTATATTATTCAGAAACTCAAATAACTTATCCTTATGACTTTTTTTAATAAAAAGAAAATTTAAAAAAATTAGGTTCTCTTTCATGGTTCTCGCGCTACGCGCTCGATAATATATTTGTCTCTTGCTTCGCCCTCGATAATTTATTTATCTCCCGCTTCGCGTTCGATGCATTCACCTTGCGCTACGCACTTAGTCTTTCTGTTTACTCCACATGCGTGCACGAGCCTTTCAAAATTAAATGTCAAAGCATCGAAAACTGTCATTTGGCAACTGTGAATTCTCTTCTGTTAAAACCCCTTTGACTTTAACGAACACATTCTTATCACGTATTTTATGGTTTGCACTTTACTTCGTCAAAAATGTGAACTTTTTTACATTAGGTTTGAATCTATTATATCAAATGTATATTATATTTATTTCTGTACCTCGGTCTAAGGCTGTTTATTCATATATTGCAAAATAAATTACAAGTCATCTTGTTGATGATAACTTTAATATTTGTTTCTAATTTTGCATTACATTTTATTCTTAGCCACTCTGAAAAATGTATATCATTTCAATAAATTTATATTATTAAAATCATAATATGCATTAGCATTGGAAAAATTATTTTTATTATTGGAAAATGCGCATTATGTTCCATTTAAAATTATTATTAAACATTTTACTGAAACTTGTGTTGTTTTTCCATTATTTTAATTCGTATATATTGAATATAGGTGTAATTTAGGCGAAAATGTTGTTAAATAAAATTTTATTTTATCTTGTATTCTTCCTTTAAAAAGTTTATTTTTTTACTTTTAACATATTTTTATTACTAGAGTTTATAACAAACTTTAAAAAAATAGTTGCATTTCTAACTATAAAGATAAATTCTAAACCAAGGAAATTATTTTTCTATCTAAAGGACGAATTTTTAACGGAATGAATAAATTTTCAGTCACAAAAATAAATTTTTAAGGAAAAGGATTAATCTTTCACCAAACAAAATGAATTTTTCAACCAAAATATTGAAGTTTTAAATAAAAAGTTGCATTTCCAACCAAAAAGATTAATTTTCTACCAAAAAACACTAATTATCAACTAAATAGATGAATTTTCAAAATCGAACATCAATTTTCAACAAAAAATTTAAATTTTTAGTAAAGACAATAATAATATCTTTTAAATCGAAAACCGAATGGATTAAAAAGATTAAGTTTCTACTAAAAAAGACGAATTTTCAAACAAAAAGATTAGGTTTCAAGCATAAAAAATAATTTTCCACAAAATACATGAATTTCTAATCAAATAGTTGAATTTTTAGCAAAAAAAGGATTAATTTTCCAATAAAAATAAAACATGTTAATTTTAAGTTATGGAAATTACTTTAAACCATCAAACAAAGATTTTTCAACGAAATAGTTAAATTCTAACCGAAAAAATAAATTTTTTATCAACAATATTAATGTTTCACCAAAAAAGACGCATTTCCGATTAAATATGTATATGAATTTTGAACGAAATAGTTGAATTTCAAAAATTTTTAAACAAACTTTAAATAGTTAAACATTCAGTTAATAAAATGTTTTAAAACAAGCAAGACAAATTTGCAAAAAAATAAAGCAATTTTCAAGCAAAGAAATACATTTTTAATAAAAACAAACAAAGCAAGAGTTTTCAACAAACTATTGTAACCGATAATATTCATTTTCTACCAAAAAATACTAATTGTATTAAAATAAAGAATGATCAAAAAGATATATTTCGGGTTCCAATCTTGTACAAAACTGGGAATTTTTGACTACGTTTCTTGAAATTTTGCTATTGAAAATTTTTTTCGGACTAAAAAACGAATTTTTAACAAAATAGTTAATAGTTAACAAAGTAGTTAACAACATTTGTTTTATTTTCAAAAAGACGAATTTTAATAAAAAATACCGGAATTTTCAACTGACAAAACTGAGTTTTCTACATAAAATCAAACAGTTTTTTCTCAATATTTCTATTTTCATATATTTCATAAAGTGCGGATATATTTATATGTAATTTTATCTTCTCTTTTATTTTATTCTTAAAAAAATGTAAATTTACTGTAAAATTAGATTTGAAATGCGCGCGCTTTTTATCACTTCTGGTTCCGGTTTAATCGTAGCCAATAAAAACAGTGGAAAGTTGTCACAGAACTCTAGCTAGAGGATCTCTAGACAATATCACGTATTTCCGAAATCGTTTCCTTTCAAAATAAAATCGTCGACCGGAATAAAAGTATATAACAAAACCAAAACAAGCTGTCCATCCTTGAGTATCTAAGTCAGGTGCATGAAAAGTTATTATCGAGAAACATGTAATATGTAGTAAAAGCTGCCTACACAGGAAACAAGAAACGATTGGCCGCGTTTCAATCGTATTTCAAGTCGTTTGAAATGTGTATCTTACATCCTCATATAGAAATGGACGGGTAATGCTGTGGGGAGAACGGTAATGGGCTCTAGAGAGAGAGAAAACATATGAGATGAGACCTATCTCTTTCTAGATAAAGCTGATTGGTCGAGAATATTTTCATTGGGTGAAGTTTGGGGCAGCACAGGACCGTGCTTTGTGTCGCGAGGGCCCCAATAATGTGACTTTTATCGCACTTTTGAGAATTGATTTATTCATAATTTATTTATTTATAATTTATTGTGAATAAATATAAAAAATGGTGGCTGTCTGTGTAGTTTGTGGGCGCTGTCAAGGCGTTTATATGGGGATATGTTTTCATACGTGAGTAAAGTTTTTGAATATAGTAAAATAAAAAATGTTACAACAAAAACAAAACCTCAAAATATGAAGATTTGTACCTATGCAATACAAACAATTATTTTTTATCTTATAGAAATATTATTCAAATTTTTGACAGTTTTTACATTATTTTTGAACTCACAAAACGAGTATTATTGGTGCATTTTCAATCAAATTTCAAGAAGAACTCAAGGTTATCAAGTTTTTAAAATAATCTATCTGAAACAGGTTATTTTAAATTAATGTTCTTTAAAATTCAATTTATTATAACTAGAAATTTCTAATGTATTGTTTATCTTTTTTTCTATTTAACCGTACAGAATATTTTGGCAATACTCGGGGCCGCAAAATCACTTGACAGAGTCCTGAAATAGATAAAGGCAGGTCTACGTCTCATATGTTTTTTCCCTCTCTAAAGCCTGTTTCAGTTCTCCCCAAAGCGGCTGACGATAGGTTCAGTGCTCGTAACGAGTGCCCCGAACTCTTTTACGCATGCGTCACACTCGGTCTCTGATTAGTTGTTGTTTGCGCGCAATTAGAAATGCCAAAAAAGAATATTTTTATTGCTTATTATGAATAATGCCATTTTATTTTATATAAATGTTTATTAGACCGATATTAATTAATCTTGATAAAGATTAAAATTTATTAAGTGCATATTGTGTTATGGTTGTTGTGTTATGGTTGTCTTTGTTAAATAATTTTTTTGTATTAATTAATATAATTCTATTGAAAAACAAGATTGTTAATGCATTTTATAATTTTAATAAACTTTAAATAATAAAATTCTCGAATAGTGAAAAATATGCAAGAAAAATACAAGTGTGTACCAAAGGATATTTTTTATTTACACAGTATGCACTTAATAAATTCTTATTTTTATCAAGATTCAATAATATCGGTATAATAAACATTTATATAAGTTAAAATGTTATTATTCATAATAAACACTAAAAATGTTATTTTTTAGCATTTCAAATTGCGCGCGAACAGAAACGAATCAGAGACCGAGTGCGACGCATGCGTAGAAGAGTTCGGGGCATTCGTTACGAGTACTGGATAGTTTAGAGGTACCAGTGAATTGGAGAAGTGATTATTTTACGATTCCCCAAGAAATATTTCGTTATCGATTAAAAAACGACGGGTAATCGTAGTAATACTATACGGATCCGCTGCAGTTCAATACGCCATCTATTTTTTCACTGCGGCTAAAATGTGAACTCGAGAAATCATGAGGTAGGATTTTGAAGTTGCATTTGAATTGAGGCTTAACAACCATTTTTTAATTATTTCGCATAGTTTAAACTACTAAGTGGATAAAAGCAATTAATATTTATTGGGTACTAAGTGTTACATATGTGTAATATTCATCGTATACAACGAAAAAACACGATTTATGTTAAAACGGTTTTTGTAAAAAAAATCGTTATTTCAGTATATAATATATGTTTAAACAAATTATAAGATTCCATGAACTTACCTTGACATGAAAGTGAACTTGAAATAAATTTTCATTAATTTTTGCATACAATTTTTACTTTTTAAAAATTATAACCTAAAAGTTAGGTTAGAATTCATATTTCCTTTCTGATCGTCTATAATTGATATCTTTTGCATATTTTCAACCAAATATTTTGTTGTATGTATTAACTAAAGTTCATTTTAGCTTATGGTGTCTTAAAACTTATATGATATAGTAAAATAATTATTTTCTTGACAAAAACAGTTTTAACGGGAAATGTTTCTTTTCACTGAATACGATAAAAATTCTACATTGAACACTTAGCTTCCGAAAAATATTAATTTTCTGTATTCACTTATTGTTCTAAACTAGTAAAGATAGTGCTAAAATTGGATTCAAGCCCAATTTAAAGTGCATCTTAAAAATGCTACCAGGTTTCACAAGTTGGCGCCAGTGGAAGTCCCTAACTTATTTGCATTCTCCTATTTAAATTTACTTGCAGGCACTTCCCATTCACTACAATTAAATAATGAAGAGCGTAATCTGCATTATACAATTCACCGGACTTCATCAAACATCAATTCTTTAATGTAGATTCGTTTCTGTAAAAGGGAACCTGCACTTCTCCATTCAGTTTCACATCCTTTACACTACATTTCATTGAGAATTTGAAACGATTCATGCATTTCTTCTGTCAATCGTAAATGACGAATTGAACTTCATTTAGTTTTTTTAGGTGGTGTTCTCCTATTCAGAATGTCTTAAAAGTACAGAACGAATACATCTCCTAATGCGGCTCGGCAGATTTAATTAAGTCCAAATAGCTGAACAATTCAAAGAGTCCCAAAACAATTGAAATGCAACTTTGTTAATCTGGAATTTTAAGATACACATTTCAAAGCACTCCAGTTCAATCGTTTCTTTTTCCCTTGGTAACTACAAGTAGCATACGACTGTCCTTTTAAAAAATGTGATCCTCTTTTTCTTGTTGCAGAGCTGAGCTCACAGATTGAGTCTTTGTCTGATGCTGTCCCTACTCCTGCTGTTCCTCGCTTCGGAACTTCTGATTCTACAGATAGGCATCCTTCTCCTGAAGGGACTCTTCCTCCTGCTGAACCCCTTCTTCGTGTCAGGGCCAGATCTCCTTCAATGAGACATAGCTCCGCGGTGTGTCCACTCCCATAGAAAAGTGGTGAAAGGATTATAGTAATTGATACGTCCCCTAGGTGGCGCTCGTGTGAATTTAGAATTCGAAATGAACTTGAGCAGGCTATAGAAGTTCTATTGTCTGCTCAAGTTCACTGTAGCTGCAAGAATTATATTTTTTTGCGTGATGAACTTAGATTCACAATGGATTTTCACCGATAACACAAACTACAAATGGAATCAAATCAAATCGATCATTGATCAAATGTAATAAAATGTTAAAGTCTGTTGGAATCGTTCTGATAGAACGAACAATCAAACGTTAAATTCTGTTGGAATCTTTCTATGATAGATCGATTGCAACAGACTTAGACATTTTATTGCATATGATCGATGATAAGATTTTATTTTGTTCGATTTTTGGTTTGTTTTCTTGGTTATTATTATTCATGTATTTATTTCAGAAATAGAAGTCAACATAACCTACAAATTAGGGTGAGGAGGGAAGGAGGGGGGGTTGCCGTAGACAATCGTTCTTGCTACGTCCCTTAGGTGGCACTGATCTCACATTTTGAATTTGAACTGCTCCAGCTTATTCCCCACATAAATCCAGACCGACGATTTGAAATCCGAGAATATACTTTTCCTGTCGATAAACCGATAAAATTACGAGTAGGAAGATACACACTTGTGCCCATGCCAACTAAAGAATAGAAAATATTAACAACATCCATTAGGATGATTAGGAAAGCAGATAGAAAAGAAGTTGCTTTTTCTGTATTTGCGGAAATATTTTATGATGAAAATGATAACTTTGCTGAGGTACGTGAGTAAACGTTTGTTTTGAAATAATTAATAATTGTAATTGTGACATATATTTATATTGTGTTTACAACAGATTGGCCTACTGACCCTCATTCGATTCTCAGGTATCAAAGAGAGAGAGCACCTGTTCGTGGGTGCTGTCAATTTCTACCACTTAAATTTTTCTTGCCTTGATAAGGGTACTGTACGAGTACCGAAACGTTGGTAATGTAAATTTATTCATTTATGTTTTTTATTTTTGTTTTATTGTAATTTGATGATAATAAAAATAAAAAAGACAAAAGAAAGAAAAAGAGAAGGAAGGGGTTGGCTGCCTTCTCATTTTTCTTTCCTCTTTTTTATTTTTGTCCGAAAATTTTATTTTATTTCTTTGTTCTTTTTCAGATTACAATAGGATTTTTGGTTTTCGTTTATTCGTTGTGGTCCAAATTTGGTCGTTGGATTCTTGTTTTGTTTAACAGGATTTTGCATGTTTTGAAATAAAAATACATACGTACAATAGGTGAACATTAGGTATTCTTAACAACTTAACCAAAAAAATGTCTTTCCTTTCCTTCTTTTGTTTTGTTTATTTCGTCCTCTTCATTTATACAATTATCAAATGACAATAAGGTGGCGTTTCATTACAAAGCCTTTAGGGTCAAGTAATCAAAAATCAGTACTTTTTAATCAGGCGCTACAAATCATGTGGGAGTCCTCTTTCAAAATTTATTTTTTAAGATTTATGTAAGAAAATCATCACATCAACATTGTGTATAAATAACCTTCTAGATTAAAAAAAATCCCCTGAATTTTGATAAAAGTACGTTTATTTCGTAGTAAGTTAATCTTTTGTTTAATTCATCTTTTTAAGTTGAAAATCTAATTTCTTGGTCGAATATTCTTGAATTTTTTGAAAATTTGTCTTTTTGGTAATCGTCTTAACTTTTTGTTCAAGTATTCTTGAATTTTCCTATATATTCGTCTATTTGTTAGTATATTAACCTTTTTGTTTACAAATTAATCTTTTAGAGGTTAAAGTTCAACTTTTTGTTTGATTTGCTTTTAATCATGTTAAAAATTCGTTTTTTTTTCTTTAGTGAATTAATCTTTTTGTTTAAAAATTCATCTTTTTTAGTTGAAGATTGCACTTTTCAGTTAAGAATTTTTTAATTTCATTAAAAATTAATCTTTTTGGTAGTAAATTAAAATTTTTGTTAAAAATTCATCTTTCTTCGTTGAAAATTCAAGTTTTTTGTTGAGAACTCTTGAAGTTTACTAAAAATTCGTCTTTTTTGTTAGTGAATTAATCTGCCTGCTTAAAATTCCTTTTTTTTATGTTGAAAATTGAACCACGTATTCCGTCTTTCATTTAGTAAAAATAAAATTTTTGAATTATTTAATTATAAAAAATTATTGTTTTAATATGATTCGATCAATATTAGTTTTTAGTTTTCCAGCCTTCAATATTTTATTGTACAATTTGTGACAAATTTGGGCGAACCGGAGGGAACCAGGACATTTGCTTCCTAGATTAAAACGCTCACCCTGTTAATGCGTATATCTATAAATATTATATGCGCTGAGAAAAAAGAAAAAGATCATTTGAAATAAACACCTTTTAGAACATTGAAAACCGTTAAATGCATTTCAATAATTTGAATCTCTTTGACATCTATTGAAATCCGTTGAAATAAATTGAAATCTTTTTGAATACAGAACACTGTCTTGAAATTCATTGGGATTACCTAAAAACTCTGCAATTTCGTAAAATCCCCTCAACTTTTTGGAAACCTTAGAAATGACGCCAAATTCTGTCAAATATCTTAAACTCTACTGAAATCCCCTGATACTCATTAAAATGTTTTAAACTTTCTAAAAGAATTCCTAAATTCGGTGAAGTTTTTGAAAATTCTAAATAACAGTTTGAAATTCTTTGAAATATCTTAAACTCTCTTGAAATTTATTAAATTATGAAACCTTTAAAATCCTCGAATTCTCTTGAATCCTTCTACATTTTTGTAACTCTATTCAAATCCATGAATTAGGTAGCCATGAAGACCCTGCCGAAAGAAATCTCTGAGTTTCTTTAGCGAAATAGCCTGGCCCATTTGAGTCTATATACAGAGTTGTTTTGAAACCAAATAATCTCGGAGATAGTTTGAGAGATTTAGGTCCTTTTCAAGATCTTTTAGTGGTCCTTCTAAGAGTAGTGCGACGGTAATATAATGTTCCTTTTGTATTCGTCACGTACCGGGCGGGCAGAGTTATTCACAGTAGTTGGTCGTGGCTAATCCGCTCTCCCTTTTTAAATTTCTCTTAAAATTATTAACACTTTTTTTTAATTGATGAATTTTCTAATTATACTTATTTATAATTATAACTTATATACTGATACACAATTTTCTAGTTCAATTCAAAAATGTTGTCTTTTTTGGCGTATCTCATTCCATTTACGAGAAACGTTCTATTAATTCCAATTTTAAGCATTAAAAAAAAAAAAGTTAGATACCTGAAGTCATCGAAACCCGTAGATTCCGAATTATTATATTTAAGCTGTTAACTATGAAATTAAAAAAAATCTAGTTAAATTTTATTTCGAAAGCTTAACAAAGGACCCTTGAATGTCGGTTACTCTATTGAGATAGCTTCTCTGCTTGTTATTTATGATCGTATTCTTATTTCTAAAGAATTTTTAGTATATACTCAAAGATTCTTTTCGATAGGGGATGCTGGATGACGATAATGCACCAGATCATTTACTATTTTGCTTCGACGTGGTAGACAAGTTGTCAGAGCTGGAGGTCAAAATCAACAAGGATTTACTAAGCGCAATGCTCCTGCGCAGTTGAGTAGCAAGTTTCGAGAATGTTAGGTGTGCGATATCATCACGTTATAAACTTCCGTCTTTAGCAGGGTGACCAGATGACTCGGTAGGAAAAGAAGGACTCATCATTCCTAATCATCTCCCATAATTAATAAACTCACAGCGACAGATTATTATTGAAAATAAAAATTAAAAAATTTACTAGAACATAACCTTGCAGTAGTACTTACGTTAGAATCGTACAGTGACAGAGCCATTGGAACACATTCCCTTCGCAGTCATTGGAATAGTAAAGTGAAGTTCGGGAACGGGAAACACAAAACGAATATATACCAGGTTATGGCCTTTTTATACGATCAGCAGTAGAACTCCGGGTTGTTTCGCAGTCGAAAATATGACAGACCTCTTTTTACACCGACGCACGTTAAAAAAAGGGGTCCGTTCATTTTTCAGCTTTCGACACGGTCTCGGACTCCCATTGCAGTTTCAACAAGCACAATTCCTAGAGATAAGTTCGGCGCGAACGCAAACGTAGTCAAAAATGAGGTTAATCCAATTAAATTTGTCATTGGTCAAGCGACGTACGTTATTCTCCTAGAGCTGAGGCTTCGCTGGTAGAAATTGTGAACAAAATTTAGGTCCGCGCAATAAAAAATGCAAATATCGCGAAAATCTTTAAAAAGAAGGACATCAAACAAAAAAGAATGACAGAAAGACAAACATTTAAAAAGAAGGACATGTCTTTCCAAAAAAGGGCGTCTGATCACCCTGGTCTTTGGAAACACTTAGAATCAAGATCGCTAAAGAATTTGTGGCGCATAACGAGACAAATCGCAATCCGCTTCAAAACGCGATAGCCGCGAAAAAGTGGGATAGCAGAAAAGGTGACCAAAAAACTTGTAGTGGGAAGCCTCCAAGTGGGCCTACCTTCAAACGTTTCAATAGTAAAGTGTTAGTAAAAGGCAGATCAACAGGTGAAGGAAAAATCGAGCCGCAAGCAGAAGGATTTTTTCTAGGATACAGCGCAAATTGAAAGGCGTACTGTGTTTGGCTATATGAGGAAAAAGAGGGTTAATGAATGCCGGGATATTATTTTTTTTTGAGGATACTTAATCCGATTGACAAAGGGTCCCAAGAATTTTCGTCTGAAAGAATTTCATCGGAAAAAATCGTTACGTGATTATGACAAAACGGAATGCGACGAACCCGTTGTCAAATTTGATCTCTGCAACAATCGAGTCTCAGGTTATTCGCTTAACGAGGATGTGTAGGAGATTCTGAATGATGGCGGTTGTTGCGATAAAAAAAAAACTCTTTGCCAGGCGAGGATTACCTTGGATTCAATCTACCAGCTCCAAGGGGTGCACCAAGACGAGGCAGGCCACATAAAGTACATGCGGGACCAACTGGTAGACTACGGAAGGTATGGGGGATAGTAGTTAGCGACATCCCTATTTAGCTCACAGAGCAAGCTTTTTGAGTCAATTCAATGATTGCGTTAACAAAACTGATTGTAACGCAGCGACGAGAGTACTTCAATATTTGAAGTGTACTGAGGAATATGGGATTTTCTGCGGACACGATGACAGTATTCTGATGGGTTACGCGGCCGCAGATTGGAGAGCATCCATAAACGAACGGCGTTTCTTCATTGGATACACATTATGATAAACAAAGCAGTAATATCCAGGGATTCAAGAAAGCAACGTACTATTGTTCTGTGAACAACAGAAGCAGAGTATATGGTTTTGAGCGAGGTAGTAAATGAGGTCGATTATCTTTAACGTTTTTTTGATGGAAGTGGCGACGACAGACAAGTCAACAAAATTGTTGGTTGACAACAAGTGGTCAAGTGCTTTTGGAGCACGTGGAATCTGACAGCATGGGAGTTGGCGTTCTGACCAAGGCTTTGACTGGGCCTAAGTATGAGTAATGTCTTCGCTAAGTGAGACTATCTAAAGAAAATATTGTTCATAAATAAGTCGTCTTAAGGAGAAGTGGTAGATTTGTTCATTCAAATTTGTTCTAGCCTCTGAATTAATTTGTTCGCAATCCTATCAAATGAAATGTTTTTAGTGAAAAGTGAATGACATAAACGTTGCGCCTTCTGAAAATGCTGAAGAAAATCATAAAACATTGATAACAAAAAAAAACAGAGCTGAAAGGCCGAAAGCTAATATAACTCTAATTCCTTCAGGCTTTTGAGGATTTAAATAATTTGGTCTTAAGGGTTAAATAGTTAGGAATAGGAATTGCGAAAAAAGCGAGCATAAAAAACTTGGCTAATTTCATTTGCAAAATTTACCTAACAAGAAAGAAAACGAATATCAAATAATATAATTTAATTGGATCACAAAAAAATAGTTGAAGTTGTCTATACCACGAGTATGTGCAACCTGCAATTTGTTTGCATCTGAATTTAAATCCAAAACGAAATCTTACTATCGCGTAGATATTTCGAGATAATAGACCCTAGTTTAATGATATCCCAACGTATACGTTTACAAAAATTTAATTTTTCCTTCCTTGTTGCAGAGTTGAGTTTAGAGTTCGAGTGTTCGCCTAACTGCGTTTCTATCCCTGGTTTTCCTCGTTTATGAAATTTTCATAATTCCTGCTAGAACTAATTCTAAGTCTTCTTTTCGTTCTAGATCTCCTACTCCCAGGCACATTTTTTTACGAAAACTTCGATATTGAGAACAGCACGTCAAACTAGTGCGACAAAAGCAGGCACGGAATAAAGACTATCAACAACGTCAACTGGAGATGTTGCAATAATGAAAACTAATACTATTTTTCATGAAATATATAATACGGATTCAAAAAGGGTTGGAACAAACACGAAAAGCAGCGCAATGTTCAAACTTAGCCTAGAACTAATTAGAGAAACTTCATTCAGCCGGAGTTTTCAAATACTAAAATTTTTTGATGTGATACGTTTAAACGGCGCATAAAACACGATTGTATAAACCATGGGTTCATTAAAAAGATAATTAAAGCTAAAATATGATAGTCTTTATGAACGGAAGTCGGATTAAAATGTAACAATTGTTGCACCTAAATGGTAATTACAATAGATAATAAATGTTTAAACCTTTTTATGACTGATAAATATTTTTAGAAATAACTAAATAAGGAATAAAAACTGCAACAGGCCCGTTAGACTGGAAAATCAGCTAATACAGAAAGGTCAAAATGTTAACATTTTTGTAACAAAACTAACGTCTGCTCATATATTAGACTGCAATTTTTTTGTCTGGAAAGGTCACGGGCTCGAATTCCAAAAATTATCTTTGAATTATTTTGCAGCTCATTTAACCGAAACGAAATTACAGGCCTGAACTATATTTAAAAAAAAATTGAAAATTTTCTTTTTTGTGGACCTTGAAATAAGGATTATGAACTTCGTTGGCTTCGGTAGACAAAATTGAGATTTCTAGTTCTCTTTAGATTTAGAAACTTATTATTTCCCTAAAACTTGAACGATTATATACTTGCTGATATTATTTTTAACTAGTTCAGTAGCTAAATTTTTTTTCTTGAAACAGGTATTAATGATGTTTGAAATCTTATAAGCATATCTTATCTATAAGATAAGGACACTGCGATACATGTACAACATAATCAAATGACTCAGTACAATTTACATGAGTTTAATTTTATACTCAAATCCTTCAACATTCATAAGTTTTTTCATCAGTTTCGAAACATGGAGATTGTCTGTACTCTCGCCTTATACATAATGGTCATCATGAATTCTATTGGTACATATAACAACATATGTAATACTTTTCTATAATTTTAAGTCTAACTTAAAAAATTTAATTTCTAACTGTACACATATAAAAGAATTGAACATTTTAAACTGTGTATCCACCTGTTCATGAGCATATTTTAGAGTACTTTAGAGTACTTTGCACGTCGTCCATGTTAATCTAAAAAGAAGCCCAATCAGACTTAGAACTTAAGGAAGTTATTTGTTTAAAGGTTCGGGAAAATTTACAATTATCCAAAATGTCGGGAGTTTCCCAGATGTGAAAATAAATGTTAAAACATGTATTGGTCGAATTTAACTTGCTGCTAACGTGACTGAAATTCGGCGCAGACACATGAGCTTTCATTAAAAATAACACTTTAAAGACAGTGTAGTATGAATTTGAGATTTTTTCTAAAACTTTCTCAGGACATGCCATGAATTAAAGTCGCGATAAAAAATATAATAACTCTTGAATTAAAAAAAAACTTATCACGTGGTAACATTTCTAAAAGGTTAAAAAAAAGTTTTTCGCTCATTTCGGCAACGAGTAATCTCGTTTTAAACTCAGGAGTAATTTTTAAAAGTACTTTTGCTGATCGTAGCGACAGAGCACCTTTACGAAGTGCTCTCTAGACAAGAAGTGATGCTCCCGTTTCTCTTCTTCTCGATATTCGTTTCCAGTTATTGCGTCGTGAGCCAACTCGTATCTTCCTCGTATTTGCATTGCGTACTTATTTGGCGCATTACTACTGTTAACCAGGACCTGAGCGAATTTGTAGGTAGTCCACCTCCTCACTGCCGAATGGATGTCGCTGTCACCATCATTCTACAGTATGTTATAATCGTGGGGTTTTTCAAAGCTAGAATCTCATCCAAACCTCGCCCTGAGTGCGCAACAGCTTGTTGACTCAACAAATACTTGGTTCCGTAGACTAAGCAGTCGCCGCGGCTTTATTCTGGATGATAACATGTTGTGAGTGGCACGAAATTTCGTAATCTTTTCTCTCGAGAATAAAGTTGCCCACGGAAATAAAAATACGAAACCAAACCAAAAGAATCGGTTTATTTTAAAATCTCTAAGTCAAATCTCTAAGTCAAATCTCTAAGTCAAATCTCTAAGTCGTAGTTTAGTTAAAATATAATGTTCAATCCTATAAGGCTTCTGGGCGAACTTCGCTTCCACTTCATTAAACCCAACATAGGATTAGCTCATACAAAAAAATATAATCATATGTTTCTGGTTGCAGCGTTTAGTTCACAGTTTGATATTCTACCTAATGGCAAATCCATTCTTGATGTCCCTTGTTCCGAAGCTTCTTCTGCTAAAAGACATAATACTCCTGAATGATCTCTTTCTCCTGCTGAACCCCGTCTTCATGTCAGGCTCAGCACTCCTGCTGTCAGACATAAATCTTTACGCATTCTTGGATTTGAACTTGACGAAATTGATCTGCTTCGGCTTATTCCTAACACCAATCCACGCAGGAGTTTTGAAATTCGAAAATACGCCTTTCCTTACTATAAACCCATTCGTTTGCGCGTAGGAACTAAAACGTTTGTGCCTATGCCAACTGAAGAAAAGAAAGTATTAACAACAGCCACTGGCGACATCGTTGCAATACTGGAAACTAATACAGTTCTTCGTGGAATTTATAATGAATATGGATTACGGGCGGGCATCAATATTGAAAGCGGCGTGGTGTTCGAATTAACCCCAGAATTAATCCATGAAACTTCACTGGGCCACGGTCGTCGAATCACAAAGATTTTTAAAGTGCTTATATTAAACAAATTGTAAGAAACAAACATCGACACGTTCGATTTATTAAAAATAAATTTAAACCTTAAATATAATATTTTTTGTGATCCAAAGTTGGATAAAAATCAATAAACTATAGATTAAAATGATGCTTATGTATTGTGTGTACAAATATTACTTTCATTACTATTAGTCAAGTAAAACTGCCAGTCCTGGAATTTTGCGTCCAGCCAAAACTAGTTTCATATCAATATCAAAGAATACCAACTGTGTTTACGCTCTTTGCCTGGTAAAGTCGACGGCAATAAAAAACAAACCAAAATGAGTGCCGCTCTGCTCTCGTTCGGTCACGCTAGAGCGATCGTCGCACACCCCGCGCAGCTCCTTTTACTCCTACTTGCAACGCGGCATCAATTCTCGGAAGAACTATGTCAGGGGGCCATATATCAGAGTTTAACCGCACTTTCTTCAAGTAAAAGAAATTAAAGTATTAATTAAAGAATTAAAAGTACGATTAATAGATAATCAAAACATAATTTTTTTCTTGTGACAAAAAAATCTCTATTAATTTCAATGCGTTATTGATGGAAAATTCACTGGAACATCGCTGGGTGAGTTGGATGAAATTTATCTTTCTGGTTCTATCAATGTATTTAAGCACAGGATGTCTCTGTAACCTCAAATATGATACAAATCTTGATATCACTTTCAACGAATTAAGTAACTAATTTTTTGTCTTGTAAGTGACTCTCATCAAATGTAAATATCTCAGAAGGACAAACTTGGCACCTCTAATCTATGAGATGACGACAATGAGATATACGTATTACATACTTCAATTAAGCATTTTAGTTTGTGACATTTTTAATTATATTCTTTCTAATTACAATAATCCGTTTTACTTCCAACTCTACAAGATGAGTATTCTTCATAATATTGCCTTATCCTTAGCGGCCAACCTCATATCTATTGGTAAATACAATAATATGTGTAATGCTTACCAATAATTTAAAGCAAATTTTTTTAACTTATGTATAAATTACAATTTGTAAACAAGATTTTGAATTGTATACCGACTGCTATTTTCTTCAAAACTTTGTTTGTTTATCCGAAATGAGCATGAATTTAATATTACTTGATGCGAGAGAATTCAAAATGTGTGTGATAAAAAATGTACTCGAAAAATGTTCCTATCGCCAGCAAAAAAGAAATAATTTATACAGAGTCGGCGAATTAACACTTTTTAATGCGCGCAAATCTCGTTTTCTGATTCGTTTGAACGAATTTAGATGAATCAAGACATTGCTAGTTGAATGCGTGTGAATTCATATAAATGTGTGGTCAAGGTCAATTCGAAAAAAAAATAAAAACTGCATGTGTCAAGACCTGAACCAGTGACTTCTCATGTAACAGTCCACATTATTCCCACTGAGCTACTGGGCAATTTACTAAACATTGCCAATAAATTCTACCAGGTCTAGAAGTATGAAATCGGAATTTCCTTATAGATGGTGCTTGCTATCAGTTTAGGGACCGTATGACCGTTTTTGCAGCGCCATCCTCTCCCTTTAGCAGCTGAGAATGATTGTCAGTAGACAACAACCCAAGTTAGATATACCAATGCATTTACTACAAGCATCAACATTTCGAGTTTTGTGCCTACGAACTGCGATTTGCGGACAGCACCGGTTTTTTCTTACCACTTGAAGAAAACTACTGCAGAATCGCATCGAATGCTTGTCAAAGTTTGCGGTGAAGATGCTCTTGGCAAAACACAGTGTTTTGAGTGGTTTAAAAAATTCAAAAGTGGTAATTTTGATGTGAGAAACGAAGACCGTGGAAAACCACCAAAAAAGTTCGAAGACAACGAATTACAAGCCTTACTGGATAAAGATGATACTCAAACTCAGGAAGAACTCGCGGATAAACTGAATGTGTCGCATAAAGCCATCTCCATTCGTTTGAAAGCAATGGGAAAGATTCAGAAAGTCGGAAACCTGCAAAATTCTGCTCGACAGATTCAAAAGAAAGTCATTTCTCCATCGAATCGTGACAGGTGATGAAAAATGGATCTATTTTGAGAATCCTAAGCGTCGTAAATTATGGGTGAATCCAGGCGAACCATCGATATCCAGTGCAAGACCCAATAGATTTGGAAAGAAGACAATGCTGTGTGTTTGGTGGGATCAGAAGGGTGTTATCTATTATGAGCTGCTAAAATCTGGTGAAACTGTCAAAACGAATCGCTACCAACAGCAAATGATCGACTTAAATCGAGTATTACAAGAAAAACGACCGGATTATCGAAAAAGGCAACACAAAGTCGTCTTTCTTCACGATAATGCCCCATCACACACAGCGAAATGGGTCAGGAAAACGATCGAGGCGTTCAGTTGGGAAATACTGGCGCATGCGGCTTACTCTCCAGACTTGGCTCCGTCGGATTACCATCTTTTCGAATCACTGGGCCACGCTCTCGCTGAACAACGCTTCACTTCGTACGAAAATGTACGAGAATGGCTGGACAACTGGTTCACTCCAAAAGACGAACAGTTTTATTGGCATGGCATTCATCACGTTCTGGAGAGGTGGGACAAATATGTGAATAGCAATGGAGATTACTTTGAATAAAATATTTTTGACCATTTTCATGTAAGGTGCGACTTCAGCGAACCTCCGGAAAACTGTTATTACTTTAAGTGAAAGCTTTATCTTTGAAACTTCGATAGCGTTTGTAATTTTAATAATGTCAATTACATTCACAACTCTCAAGGAAGCTGTTAACTTTCTCATCCGCTTTTATCCAGTTTAAAATAAAAAGATTGCAATTAATTTTTGAGTAGTTTTATAGCTGAAACATCCCTTAATTCCTTTATACTTGCCTCACAATTTTACCACACCGCATTCTTGATATACCAACAAATGTGATCCTCTGATTCTTGTTTCAGATTTGAGCTTACAGTTTGAATGTTTACCTAACGGCGAACCTATTCCTGGTGTTCCTCGTTTCGGAACTTCTGATTCTCCTGCCAGACCTAATTTTGCTCAAAGACCTCTTCCTGCTGCTGAGCTGCCGAATCGTGTCAGGTCTAGGTTTTCTGCTCAACCTCTGTTTACGATTAGGCCTTCTGCTCCTGTCGAGCCTTCGCTTCGACTCAGGTCCAGTTTTTCTTGTCCCAGACATCGTTACATACGCGTACTTGGATTTGAACCTGAAAAAATCGGACTTATTCGGCTCATTCCTTATACCAATCCGCACCGGCGATACGAAATTCGAAGATACAAATTTCCTTCCAATAAGCTGATTCAGTTGCGAGTAGGACGTAATTCACTTGTGCCCATGCCAACTGAAGAACAAAGAGTATTATCAACATCCACTGGCGACGTCCTTGCAATAATGGAAACTAATACAGTTCTTCGTGGAATTTATAGTGAAGATGGGTTGCGGGCGGGCATCAACATGGAAAGCGGCGCGGTTTTCAAATTGACCCCAGAATTTGTTCATGAAACTCCATTAGGCCGCAGTCGCCGAATCCCAAAGAATTTTAAAGTCATATGTTTGAGCCACGCATAAGCCACATTTATCCAGACCATTAGTTATCTTAAGAAGAATATCGACCTAAAATATAATATTTTTTGTAATCCAGAATCTGATAAAATTTTTAAAATTATTTTGAGTAACATGGAAAGGTTCATGTATTAAGATTCGGATGAATTCAAACTTTTTGAATACCCTTTTTATTTTTATTTCGGAAGCAAATAGAAAACAAGTGGTTTTTTTATTTCCTTAAGAAAATATTATAGGATGAAAATTAGAACTTCGTTAAGGTGCATGAGTAAACATTTGTGTTTTAATAAAACAAGATATAATAGGTTTATGGTAGTTTGATTTGATAACATACTTTCCTACTCCTTGTAATCCTATACATATTTAAATAGTTTCTTTTACCTCTTCCATTGATTTTGTTGCCGTCTACTCACTTAAAAAAAAATGTTGATTGATTTGCCAAAATGCAGTTGTCGCTGAAATCACAACTACAGCAGAACCTTTTTGAGGACCTGGGCCCATCATACGCAAACATTCTTAAGCCAACCACTGTTCGTCAAAGATTATAAAAATGGCACTAAAGTGATATTAAATCTTCATTAATAGTTAAACTCTTCTATTGCGCCGGTTTGAGGGCTAATGGTGGGTGTGAACAAACCTGTTAAAGTCCGCTCCGGTTTTGTTTGTTCACGCCTGAGTGCTCGTCTGAGTGACAACCGCAAACCCCGCGCGTCCTGCGCAGCACCTATTTCAATTACCTGCATCGTAGCATCAATTCTCGGAATGGCTATAGAAGGGAGGGCTGTTGAAGGCTCATTGCATCGTGTGGTATAATTTGGCCACAGGCATCACTTAACTGTTCAAAATATTTCTGGCACTGAAATCTTTACGTTGTAATAAGATAAATGAACCATTAGTGGGACAAGTACGAAAAGCTAACTAACAATTACAGAATTTTGAAATGGTAATACGGAATTTTTGGTTTGTCAAAATAAAATTGTAAAATTTACTTACAATTTTAGTAGAATGCATTAAAAAGCCAGAATGGATTGTGATAAATCGTAAGAATTTTTTTTTATTCTTAAATCAAATACACACCAACATGTTAACTTGTTCCTTAAACAAATAATAAGAAATTATTGAATTAAATTAATTAACTTATAAAATGTTTTTGATAGGCTTCACGTTTGCCATTGAATTGATTATTTATTCTAAAAATGTTATTCACAGTAGTTTCTTGCAACCTTCAATTCTAACCTTAAATTTTGCCCACTGTTTAGGTTAGTAATTTAAAAGTAACTAATAAATTGAATTTTTAATAAAATTAGTAATTATGCATTGAAATTTAATATCATAGACTGATATTAAATATTATAAATATTAATAAGATCAATTTTATCGATTTACTTGCCAATTCAACTATCTTGTTGTAATTTTTAATTTAAAATTCATCATAATTAAAATTAATACATAAATTGAAAATAGTGTTCAAACAATTTAATTCATATTTTGGTTAAAGTTTTAGTAACTGAAAAATCTTTTTTGATAATTATCTCAAATTTTTCTTTGAATATTTGTCGTTTTGGTTCAAAAATTTATCTTTTTAACTATCAATTTCATCTTTCTTGAGCAAAAATTTAACTGGCTGGTAGAAAATTAATCTGTTTCGGTTGAGACTTCAACAGTTTTATTTAAAATTCATTACTTTATTTCAAATTAAATCAACTGCTTTCCGTTTGTAATTTAAATTTTTTTTGGTTAAAATTTGAAGCCCAAAAATTACGTTAATGTGCAGAAATATTTGAAAATTTTCGAATTTTAAAACTAATAAAACAAAGTATTTTAAATTATTTAAGACTATTTCTTAATTAATCCCTTTTACATGTAATAACTAAGTAGTCCGAAAATTATTTGTGGTTATTTTTTTTTTGTATTTCCAGCTTTTTTCTCATACTCAAAACATCTCATATCTTATTAACAACATAAATTTTACCAATAAAAAAATCATTGTTGCTTAAAAAAATTGTATTGCTCCAATAAAACTATTTTCTTAAAACTACCAAATTTAAGTTCACTCCACAACAAATAATTTAGTTGTAATTTTTAATTGTGATATTTAGCTGAGCTATCAAACATTTGGTTAATTTAACCAAATAAGTTTGTTCAATCTACCAAGCAACCATAAAATTTGGGTACGACATCCAAACTTTTGTTTGGTTAACCATAAGTTTTTCTCAGTGTAAGATTTCTATGCTTGGTATTTTCCGGAATCCTTCCTAAAGTGTCCTGATTTTTCACAGAAAAAAATCAGTTTAGTTTTTCCCTGTGACGATTGACATTATACCTTACGATCAGTTTTACTTTGAATAATAAAACCCTTTTAAGTCACTTTAAGAAAGCAGCGTTTTGCTTTTCCTGATTTTTTTTCATATCTTGCGTTGTTTGAATTAAAAATTTTATTTTCGTTTGTTTTTTGGATTTTGAAAATACTTCCGATCAATTTCTTTCTATCTATAAAAGTCGTAAAGGGAAATTCTTGGAGTTTCCGAGTAAATGGATAGCCTTATATAGAATTTTTAAATCTTAAAAAAAAATTGAAAAATTTGAAAAAATATAAAAACGAGACCTTCTCATAATAATTTGTCAATTATTTTCGTCTAGAGTAATTGTATACAAATTAAAAAAAGTTTCATTAGTAATTAATATATTTCACCAATTTAAACTCTTTTAATTTTAAGTACATAGTTAAAGAATCACCTAAAAAGGAAAATTAGATATTTAAGGTTCAATGTAAAAATTCAGAATTTTAAATTTATAACCATGCAAAATTAAAGAAATTACCTAATTATTTTTTAAAATTATTAATTAATTCATTAATGATATTTATACAGTCCAATTCTTAGCTATTTTGATTTTACGAAATATGAATGATTTTTTAAATGTAGAATTGTTTAATTTTCAACACTATTGTTCAGAATTGTCATTCATTTTTTTAATGCATCAATCAAATATTTTTATATTTTTAATGCTGAATTAAAAATCAGACATTTATGGAAATTGCACAATTTTAAACTTTTACATTTAAATTTTTGCAAGTTGAATTTGCAATGTTTAATATTAAGAAACTTTTTCATATAAAAAAGGATTAAATTTTCAATCGTAAGTTCTAAACTCTCTTCATTTTAGAAGCTTGAAACTAATCAATTATTTTGTTTATTTTTTATGATTTTGATTTTTTTCTGGAGGCATTTAATTAAAAACTTTTTAATTTCAAATCTTCTAATCTGGAAAGTGTACAATTATGAAACTTTTCAATTTGATATCCTATGATTTTTAGGAATTTAAATTTATATAGAAAATTAAATATATAGCTGAACATTAAGGCTATTAATAAAAAATTTTATAACTAAGAATAACGTAAAATTGAAATTGTCTTCAGATTTTTAACATTGAAATAAAAAACTTTAATCGATTTGGAATAATTTCAATTTAAAATTGTCATATTATTAAAGCTTTTAATTAAGCTTTATTCGGTTTTAGCAGCTAAAATTTCGATTTGAACATAAAATATCCGGAGGTGGTCCTTATAGAAAATAAATCCTTTTATGTCTCCGATAGTTTGGCCGCAAATTGGCTTTTTAAAATTTGTATAAAATCGTTTTCATAATTAAAACAAAAAATATACGTCTAATCAAAGAATAGTCAGAGTAAATTTGTCGATATTTTTAAATTTAGAATTTAAAAATTTCAAATCTAATATGATATTGATTCTTCATATACTGGCATTACGCTTAGCGGTAATCCTCAATTCTATTGGTCAATGTAATAATATATGTAAATCTTTAGGTATATTTTTTTAACCATGATGCAAATTGAAATTTGTGATATTTAACCTGCAGTTAATTCCAAATTCTATTTTCGATCAGACAAGCAAATTTCGTACTAGATACTTCAACGTGCACATTTGGCACATTCCAGAATGTGCACGTGCACATATGGTACTTTCCAGAATGTAAGCGTGCATATATGGTACACTCCAAACTCTGCATGTCTCATTCAAAACAATCTAATGTCAAACAAGACACGTCTGACATATGGTACTTTCCAGAATGTAAGCGTGCATATATGGTACACTCCAAACTCTGCATGTCTCATTCAAAACAATCTAATGTCAAACAAGACACGTCTGACGGCACATATGGCCTACACTCCAAACTGTGAACGTGTACATATGTTACACTCCTAATTGTGGACGTTTCATTAAAAACAAATATTTGACTGAAAACGTCTAGGTAAGCATATGGTACACACCCAACTGTACATGTCTGATTTACAACAATAAAATATCTAACTTGACACATCTACATGAACATGTGGTACATCCCTAACTATGCAAGTGCAGATATGGTACGCTGCCAAATGTGCAATTTTATTTTAAAACAAGAAGTAGTAGTACTCACGATACTATTGACACTTGTTCACACTTTTTTTAGTGATGCAAATATTTGACTACTATCTTTACACGAATAGGACTAATGCTACTATTTGCGAATATTTCTTTTAACGCAACTGATTTTTCACACTTTCTTTAAACACACTTTTAAACTTATTTGCTGATTAGCTAAAATAACATATTCGCCATTTTAAAATTATAAAATTTAAATTTTCTTATAATTTGGAAGATTTCAAATGATCCTGAAGTTTTCAAAGATTTAAAACAAGTTTTAAGATATGAGACTGGGATGTTGCTCGATATTACTGCGTTCATTTCCGAACTTGTGTTTAGCGTTTATTCATGTGATGTATACAAGGAGTTTCTTTGAGTAAGGGTTGAGAGTGTGCAAACCTAATCAAAAGTTTGGACAAG
Source organism: Belonocnema kinseyi (assembly GCF_010883055.1). NCBI lineage: Eukaryota > Metazoa > Arthropoda > Insecta > Hymenoptera > Cynipidae > Belonocnema > Belonocnema kinseyi. Next base: position 152,745,446 of record NC_046657.1, read on the forward strand.
TAGTTAGCAAACACGTAATGATGTTTTCGATCTGCCTGAGTTGAAAGTTTTTGACGAATTTATCGCACGTGAACTACCTTAAGATAAATTAAGTTCCTCTGTTTCTTGTTAAAGAGTTAAGTACACATTCTAGGGTCAGAGCTCTTCCGCCTGCCAAATCTTCTCTACAAGGCAGATCCAGCTCCCCTCCGCCCAGGCATTGCTATTTACTATTAAAGTGAAACTTCGATACTGTGCCGCTTTTGGGGCTGGCGATGGTGGGCAACAAACTCGGGAGAGTTCCGCTCCGGATGTAAATACTTTTGTTAGTTCACGCCTGCATGGCCACCAAGCACCCACTGCACGCCATTTACTCATACTTGCGGCGCGGCGTCAATTCTCTAAATAACTATACCAGGTGGATCTATCTCAGGGTTTGAACTTAAATACATGGAAATAATTCGGCTCATTCCCGATTCAATCCACAACGGAAATTAAAAATTCAAAAATATACTTTCTCGATGACAAAGCGAATCAATTGCAAATAGTAAGCAACAAATCTAGCTATATGCCAACGATATAACAACTAGTATTAGTAAAATCCGCTTAAGACATTTTCCTAATTAAGCAATTATGTAATTCTTAAATTAATTATTAAAAAATTCAACTTTTTTGGTTGATTATTCTTGAATTATGTTAAGCCTTTGTCTTTTTTTCAGTAGAAAATTAATCTTTTTGTTTAAAAATTCATCTATTCAATTAAAAATTTAAATACTATAATTTAAAGTCGAACTTCCTTTTTAAAAATTAAAAAAAAATTTCCTTCTTTCGTAAAAGTTTAACTTCTTAGTATAGAGTTTCTAAATTTGAGGGACAATTCGTCTTTTTCGTGGTAAAAAAAATTTTTTAGCTCATCTTTTTTAGTTTAAGATACAAGGTTTTTAATCTTTTTATTCATAAATACGAGGGTAGTTCAATAAGTCCTTAGAATGAAGTATAAAAACAATTTTTTGGGGTAAATTTTTTTTTATTTTTCAACATAATCTCCTTGGAGCTCCATACACTTGGTCAATCGCTTTTCAAGTTTTTTTAATCCTCCAGAAAAGTGCGTTTTCGGAAGTTCCTCAAAATAAGCACTTACAGAGGCAATGACGTCTTCG
>NC_046657.1:152746684-152748778 GCF_010883055.1 Belonocnema kinseyi
AGGTCGGATTCGGATTCAGCGCAGCAAAAACCTTCGGGTATACTAGGTCTGGTCTCTGGTTCCGGACCTTTGTCAAATTTTGTCGGCCTGTGTTATTTATAACCATAGTTATTATAAACTTTTAAATTATTTTTATTATTAAATGTCTTTCCGACATTAATTTGAAGCACTTTTAGCAAAACAAAAATATTACCGATAATAAGATTATTTATCAATTTGTTTATCAAATTTGCTTATAACAAATAAATGGAATAATGAACAAATTATTTGTATTTTATGAGTCGTTAAACATTCATTTAAGACAATATAAAGTTTTCCTGATCAGTTATTAAAGCATCACAAATTTTTATGTACAAAATTATAGTTTTTCCTTACTTTGAGTGGAAAAATTATTAATAAAAAAATAGAGGAGACAAAAGTTCGGAGAGTCAAGATATATAAAATTCAATAATATATAATTTAAAGTAACAAATTTGAAATCGCAAGAAAATTGAAGGCTCTAGACATTTTTGAATAAAAAAAGTGCATTTCTTCAAACTGTGCGTCATCAGTACAGTACGTTCGTTTATAGAGTTTAATTTCTTATAGTCTGTTTATTCTAAAAATGAGGTTTGCAATAATATAATTAACTACTTAATTCAAAATATCATTTCAATTTAAATTTTTTAATCAAATTATTAGGGGTTGTATGCAGCGAGAAAAAAGCTTTCAATATTAAGCAATAAATAAATTGTGGAACTGTACAAATGTATATATGATGTTTGGTTCAATTTAAATGAATATATTCATTGTATTAAATAATATTAAATCCAATTACTCATTTCTCAGTCTTGTGATTGACTTTTTATTAAATTATTCCGTTCCAAACATTATAATTAAAATGACCATTACTTTTTTTTAATATTTCCTTCAAAACTTTAAATTGATAAGATTTTAAAGGTACAAAAATTCTTTACTTGGCAAGTTCGGTTGTAGTCTTACATATTTTAATTATTATTATTATATTTATATTGGATATAAGTGATATATTTGTTATTAATTCTTCTGATCATGTATATGTTTTAAATAATTTTGTCATTGAGGTCTTGAATATTACTAATTTTTTCATTAGCTTTATTAATAATTTTAACAATAAATCATTTTTTTAACTAGAACAAATAATAAAATTAATAATATCAGCAAAATAAATCATAGAAATATGAAGTGCGAACTGCTTTTAAAATGTATCTCAAAATTAAATTTTCTTCAGATTAAACTACATATTTTTATGACTTTTTAATTTTTTTAAATAATTACTAATAGTTCCTCTTATTTTTTTATATTTTTGTTGTTGTTTATTTGCAAACAGCATCACGTTTTTAATTGTTTTTGTTTTTTCCTAATGCAATTCAATGAAAAAGTCAGACCTACTTTTTGTGGCGCCATCTGTTGGATTAGTTTGATGCATAGGGCTGGTTTGAACAAAAAAGAAATAAATTTTTAACAAAACAGATTAATATCCAACGGTAGATGAATTATTATTTAATATTCTGAATCGCCAACCAATCAATGCATTTTTAAAAAAGTATTTCAATTTTGAAACCTGGTTGTTAAATTTTTAAACAAAAAGATTAATTTTCTCACGAAGTAAATCATTTTTGATAAAAAGATTACTTTACTACCAAAAAATACGAATTATCAATTAAATTCAAGAATTTTTACCGAAAAAGTTGAATTTTCCATAACGATCAATAATTCCCTATCAAAAAGTTAAATCTTGTACTAGAAAAGGAGAATTTTTTAACAAAAAGATGAATTAATAAACAAACAAGAGTTCTCAACCAAAACTTGAATTTTTTCTGAAGAAAGAATTTTCTTAATTTTTAAGAAAGTAGTTCAATTTTAAAAGTCAGTTAGTAAATTTTTATCCATCATTTTTCTACCGGAAAAAACGAATTTTTAACAAAATTCAAGGATTCACAACAAAAAGTTGAATTCTGATTTAAAAAATATGTACCACTCCCGACTAGATATATGGTGCAGTCACAGTTCACATCTTCTGAGTTTACGTGTTTTTATAACCAATTGAAAAAAAAAATTGTTCGTTAAGAAAAA
>NC_046657.1:152748878-152777117 GCF_010883055.1 Belonocnema kinseyi
TGGAATTTTTCTGAGGTCAGATTCGGATTCAGCGCAGCAAAAACCTTCGGGTATAGTAGGTCTGGTCTCTGGTTCTGAGAATTGTTGGCCTGTGTAATTCTTGTTGCCAAATATTACAATTTGAGATTTTTTAAATTATAATTTCCTTGAATCGCCAAAACGACTTTATGTATTCTTCAAAATAATAAATATTTAATAATATTTGATCAAATATAAAAATTTAAATTATTTTACACAAATAAGATAAACAAATTTAAAATTTTAGTCCTTTCGCATAGAAATTTTTTTGCACTGGAAATGTTTTAATCTGTTGGACGATTGACTGCTAGTCACAACAATATTTGTGAAGTTAACAATAACCATTGTTATAAATAATTCTCGGGACAAAATATTCAAATGTAAGGTTTTATAAAAATTCGTGTTTTCTTTAATTGCTAAAATGGCTACGGATATTCCTAAAAAATGTATCTTTAATAATATTTAGTAGAATTTAACAACTTACATGTTTATAAACAATTTCCTAATGTTAACACTTTTACTTGGAAAAAGTCGGGCTTTCAACTGTAATAGATTGAAAATGAATTATAACACTGCATGTTAAGATTCACTCAATACAAAATCTTTTGACAATAAGCCACGAACATCGTCATCTAAGAAAATTTAAATTTGACAAAACTTTAAGTTTAAATATTTTGTCAGAAGAATTGTTAATAACAGTGGTTATGATTAACTTTCCTAATATTTTTGTGACTAGCAATCATTCGTCCAATAGCTTAAAATATTTCCAGTGCAAAAAAAAATTCTATGCGAAAGGGCTAACATTTTTAATCTGTTTATCTAAGTTGTTTACAAAAATTTAAATTGTTATATTTTATCAAATACCATAAAATATTTATTATTTTAAGGAATGCCTCAAGTCCTTCTGACCATTAAAGGAAATTAGAATTTGTAAAAACTCAAATTCTAATTTTTTGCCGCAAAAATTGTTCAACAGAGTGGTTATTATAAACTTTAAAATTATTTTTGTTATTAAATTTCATTCCTACATTAACGTGGAACATTTTTAACAAAAAAAGTTTTTTACCTATAATAAGACAATTTCACATTTTTTCAATAAAATTGGTTTATAACAAATATATGAATTAATAAACAAATGATTTGTATTCTATGACTTTAAATGATCAGTTATTAAAGCGTAAAAAATTGTTATATACAAAATGTCAGTTTTTCCATACTTTGAGTGGAAAAATTTCGGAGAGCCAAGATCTATAGAATTTAATAATGATTCTTCTGATCATGTATATGTTTTAAATAATTTTGTCACTGAGGTCTTCAATATTATTAACTTTTTCATTAGCTATGATAATAATTTTAACAAAAAATAATTTTTTTAACTAGAACAAATAATAAAATCAATAATATTAGCAAAATAATTCATAGAAATATGACGTTCGAATTGCTTTCAAAATGTATCTCAAAATTAAATTTTATTCATATTAAACTACATACTTTCATGACTTTTTCGTTTTTTAAATAATTAGTAGTAGTTACTCTTATTTTTTCATATTTTTATTGTTGGTTATTTGCAAGCAGCATCAAGTTTTTAATTATTTTTGCTTTTTCTAAATGCAATTCAATGAAAAAGTCAGGCCTACTTTTTGTGGCGCCATCTGCTGTATTAGCTTGATCGATATTTCCCCTCCGGATAATAAGAAAACTACTACTCCATACACATACACGGTCGAGACAGAAGGCCAGTTGAAACATTACTTTGGTAATTGAAAATTTATCCATTCTAATTTTGGCTGAAATTAAATTTTTTTCTAAATTAAGAATTTAAATTTTTGAAAATTGAACTATTTTGTTGAAGATTCGTTTTTTTTTGTAGTTGAAAATTAATCTAGCTTCGTTTAAAATTTTGTTGAAAATTCTTCTTTTTGGTATAAAATTAACTTCTTTGTCAAAAATTTATATTTTTGATTTGATCATTCGGCTTTTTTGTATAGAAAATTCATCCTTCTGTCTTGAAAGTTCAATAATTTTGTAAAAAAATTAATACACTATTTGGTAGATAATTCATTATTTAATAATTAAAATTTTCTGCTTAAAATTCTAAATATTTATCTTTGGTTAAAAATGTACCTTTTTCAGTTTAAAGATTCATTTACTTCCGTGTTAATCGACACATAAAATTCAATTAGGCACATTTCAACACTTACTCTAAGAATCACTTTTTTATTTTAATTTTTGATTTTTTAGCTGTTGGATAAATGCTGTAACATCTCATAGCCAGTAAATAGGATAACAATAAAAAAATAATATAGATTGGACCATTGAAAATTATTGCTAAATAAAAAATAATTTTTCAATTACATGGATTTAAAAAATATTCATGAATGAATTGGAAAATTTTAATCCAGTACTACAAATTTTCGTATTCTCACGAGAAAAAAATTAAAATGAGACAATACACAGTGAAAAAATTTCTAATTGTGTTGTTTATAAAGTAAAGTAAAGAAATTTGATTCTTAGGCTACGGCGTTTTTTCAAAACCTTTGATTGAAATATTCCAAATAAAAATAAATTGAATTCAATCTTAGAGAATACCAGAATAATAAGTAGATTAAAATAAATTTTTTGAAACAGAGTGAAGATATCAGTATAAGAGAAGTATTTTTTATGAGACTATAAAACATTTTTTACAATAGGTATGTGTAATGTTTTTTATAGTCATAAAACATTGTTTTGTTATTAAAATAACTGTTTATTTTAGAACATGGTAAAAAGTAAGAGAGAATTTATGTCACAACTAAAATTTAAATTAAATAAATAAATAAAATAATTTTTTACTGCTACATTTCTGTAATTATTTGTTATTTCCCATAGCTCAAAAAAATCCCATACAATAATATAATTGAAAATACGGAAGATTTAATCAAAAATGTTTGAGGTAACATTTTATGGTCGTTTTCCAAATTTAGATTTAAAAAATTCTAGATTAATGTATAATTTAGAAATAATAATAAATTAGAAAATTATATCACTATGAAAAAAATTATAGAAAAATTAAAAATATCTCTGATACTGTTTACTTAATAAAATGTAAAAGCTGTAACAAAATATATATATATTGGTGAAACAAACCGTAGATAAAACCTTAAAGAGCGTTGGGGGTATCTGATACCCCAAACAATTTTCGAACTCTTATAACCCATACTTACTTCGAAAAAATTGAGTAAGTGTCGCCATTTAGCTTTAGTCAGTCTACTAGCAGCAGCTGCTGAAAGTAAAGGTAAACAAGTCTTTAAGTTTTTAACACCCTGTGTGCACTTAGTGAGTCAAAAAGTAATTTTGGAGCAAATTTGTGTTGAAATGTTATTGGTTTTAATTTACTTTCAAACGTAAGTATATCACATGAAGTGAAATAATTTTTTAAAATTATTTAATGCTTTTGTTCTTTTTATATTACTCAAAACTTAGGGCAGCACGTCATGCGAGAGCAGACTGTGGATGTGTTGAATGAAATATAATTGTTAAAATACAGTTATATATGTTTCTGTTTTCAATTTTTTGTATTTTTATAGTGTTACATGTCAAAATTTCTCAATTTTATATAGTAATAAGTCTATATAAAGGTTAAAAATCTGATTCATCATTTTATCATAAAATTTACTTTCCAACTGTGCAAATAAATACCCACGATGCACTTTACCGTGATTTTTACCCCGTATGTAATTTGAGGGTTAAAAACCAGAGTAGCAGAATATAAAAGGGATTGCCGAATCGGCAATTTAAATAGTGGTTTGTCACAAAACTCTTTGAAATTTTATTATATGTTTGATTTTGAATTTAAAAATATTAGGTAAAGAAAATACTTCATACAAAAGAAACATTTTAGAATCAATTTTAATAAAAAATCATAATAAAATTTGTAAAAATACAAAAACAGAAATCATTAATTTAAGTCAGTACACGCGAACTCGAATGATACGAGATCCAAAGATGTAAGTGCTTCACAGTTACGAGCATCCTGACTTCAAAGGAAAGAGCTGACATTTTTGTTTCAGTCAGACGCGCAAGAGTGCATAATGCCTTTTATTTAGCGTGCGCATGCGCGTAGTTTTCCTGTGTGCTTTATCAGACATCACCTTCGAAATATCAACGTCGCAGGAGTGGGAGCCCATTTCACAGTCGTTTCTTTGGACTTCCCGATTGCCAAACTTATCGTATCTTTGGAGTTCGAATGTACTGTCATAGAATCACCGATTAGTTATTTTCGGAATGTTCCCAAAAATGTGTGAAACAAGCAATTGTCGAAATATTAGCTTACCTAAAGAAGGATAGCAGAATTGCCGAAATGTCGTTTTTATATACCAAGGCTATTAAAATTTGACGGTTGGTTACTAACATTGAGTTTTTATTTATTAAAATGGATCGCAAGACCAATTAAAATAAAATATAGTTCTTCCTCTTTTGATCAATTTTGCTTATAGAATTTTATTTTAGTTCTAAGCCTTGAAATCTTTTTTGCTTAAAAATTCAATGATTTCGTAGAAAGGTAAACTATTTGTTTAAATATTAAACTAATAATTCCAATATTTGGTAGAAAATGAAGCTTTTGGGTAAAAAATAATATTTTCGGCCTATAAGTGAAACCTTTTTGCAGATAATTCGTCTTTTTAAATTTAAAAATCAATAATTTGGTAAAGAAATCAACTACAATTAAATGAAAATAAACTTTTTTGTGGAAAATTTATATTTTTGGATAAAAATTCAACTATCTGGTAGTAAGTGGAACTACATTCTTAAACATGTTTTTTTTTATTTCACCTCTAGCTGAAAAAATTTAATATTTTCTGCAAAATTTATTATGCTGAAAAATTAATTTCTTTACCGCAAATTTTAACTGTTTCATTTTTAGCTGATAGTTTTACCTATCTAAGTTAAATATTCAACTTTTTGGTAGAAAATTTAAGTTTTTTATTTTGAATTTGTTTATTTATCTAGAAAATTAATCTCGTTCTTTGAGAACTCAATTTCTTTCATTAAAATTCATCCATTTGGTTAAGGATTCAACTATTTTGTCCAACATGTTTATTTCCTTGAATTCAATTGTTTGCAAAATAATTTTTTTCTGATCTTAAAAAGTCATTTTTTAACCTGAGAATTCCAATATTCCATTTTTGTTTGAAAAATAATCTATTTCATAAAAAGCTTAACTATTCGTTTAAATTTTGAACAGTTAAAAAATTGTCAAAATTGTTGTGTACATTTTTGTAATTCAATATTTTTTCAAGTATATCAAAAATTTTAAAATTTTTGTAATGTAAGAAATTTATCATAATTTAACTAAAATATAAAATTTTTCAAATTCAGCACAATTTCGGGAATTTTGAGATATTTTGGAGAAAAAAATTAAATATATTAAAATTTATACAAATTTGTCGAAACTTGGACAATTTCTGGCATTTTTTTAATTTATCAAAATTAACAATTTTTTTGCAATGCATAAAAAGTTTGGGATATTTTGGAAAAAAATTTAATATATCGAAATTTTGAAAAATTTGAAAACAAAAAAATATTGATAATTTAGTTATTTTTGGAAAATTTTGTCCACATTTTGGAAATTTTTGGTAATGTTAGAAAATCATAAAAATTGAACAAAATCTCGAAACTTTGGAAAATTTATCAAAATTTTTTAATTTTGGAAAATTTGGCATATATTGGAAATAATTTAAATATACCAACATTTGTTTAAAACTTAATATATCGAAATTTTTTAAATTTGGAAATATCAAAATTTTGCTAAATTTTGTTATTTTTCAAAGATTTTGGAAATTTTTGGAAATATCAGAAAATTATCAAAATGTAACGAAATTTTGAAATTTTTGAAATTCTATCAAAATTTTGGGATTTTTTAGAAAAAAATTTAAATAAATCAAAATTTATAAAAATGTTGAAAATTTAACCAAAATTTTAATTTCCTAGGGATTTTGGAAAATTTTAAAATTTACAGAAATTTGGGATTATTTTTTATATTTATAAAAAATTTAGGATACTTCGCAAAAATTGTTAAATATATTAAAATTTTTAGCAATTTGATTATTTCGGACAAATTAATAAACATTTTCGAAATTTTCGAAATTTAACGAAATTTTGGACAATTTATGAAAATTTGGGCATAATTCGAAAAAAATAAATAACCCGAATTTATTAGATATTTATCGTAATTTTGGGAATGATAATTTTAGAAATTTATCAAAATTCACCGAAATTTCGAATTTTTGTTTAATTCATCAAAAATTTGGAATATTTGCAAAAATGTAATATATCCAAGTTTTTAACAATCTAAATATATGAAAATTTAAAAAAATTTGGAAATCTCAAAAAAAAAATTCATTATCTTTAAATCCCTTTCTGTATCTTTCGTAACCGAAGACTCTTATCTTTGTCTTTACTACATTCTTTTTTTTACATTCTCATCATTTATGATTGAGAAAGTATTACAATTGTCGGAAATTTGACATCACACTTTTCCAACGGACCTCCACGTTTCGAGACCCCCTGAATCCGAAAGTCAGGTTTTCACGATGGAGTCTGTCTGTATGTCTGTCCGTCCGACCGTCCGTCAGGCCGTCCGCCCGTCCAGCTGTCCGTCCGTAAACACGAAAACTCTTGAAAAAATTAACGAATTAAATTCATCTTTGGCACACTTTTTTGAAGTCCTAAAAGAAAGGATGAGTTCGTGAACCAGCTATTTTTGATAAAAATTAAAAAAGTGAGCGCATTTTGAAAATTTTTGAGAACACTTTCTTCAGAATTTGAAAATGCCATGTAAAAATATTTACAGTATTGAAAAGAGCAAACAATTTATTCTGATGACTTTCTTCGATAAAATAAAAATTCTCAGAGTTATAGCGTTTTCAAAATTTTTTTAATCAACCGAAAATCAAAATTTGAAGCCGAAAAATGCAGGATGTGAAAAAAAGTCAAAAAAAGAAAAACATTTCTTTTTGAAAGCCCTACAAATAAAAAATAAAAAATTCCATTTTGTGGACAAAGTATGTAGGATACGAAAAAAGATGAATTAACAAAAATGGTTATCCCAAAAAAGATCTACAATTCGTTAAGAATTTCTTCTTGATGGGAAGCGTACCTTTTGTTTTATTCGTAAAAAATAACGGAAATCAAGCGCGCAGCGCAAGTGCCAGGATAAGAATGTGTACCTCAAAGCCTACAGAGCTTTGAGAAACTTAATCTTTGGCTATACTTAATGAAGTAGACAATTCAGAATATGAAGACGCATATAAATACCGCCATCTAAAAGAGATATTTTTTATAAAGTTTTTTTCAAGCATTGCAAATGCAAAGAATAAATACCTGAGCGCGAAGCGCGAGATTCACTCGTCGCGCGACCTAGGCGCGCTCAAATTTGCGAGCGAAGCGACCTGCGTCCGTAGCGCCCGATGAGAATGTGCTCGCAAAGCGGGAAGATTTTTAAATATAAAATTGAATTTCTGTCTATCTTTTGTTCTATCTTTCACGAAGAAATGCTTTTATTTTCTATCTCTCAAAATTCGGGAATCCATAGAAAAATTATGAAATTTATTACAAGAGATTAATTTGATGTTTGCTACGTAGGAGAAAGACATCGTGACGACCATAATCTTACAATTTGTTTATTTAATTTAAAAAGATGATGAATCTTCATAATCTTGCCTTATGCTTGGCGTTCGTCCTCAATTTTATTGGCAAATGTAATAAGTATGATATAATAATAATAAATAATACAATAAGTATATTTTTTTATCTTTCACCGCGAATCAGAATTGAAGACATTAAATTTAAATTTAATCCTTGCTGCTATTTTCTTTAAAATTTTTTGAGTCTCTATAAGATGATAACGAATTTAATACAAATTTATTTCGGAAGAATACAGAAGAAATAAGAAATAATCGTAAATCATTACTTACGATCGTAATTAGGAAAGCACAAATGCGCGCATTTCAAACTGTGATCTCAATATCAAAGTACTCACCTGAAACAGTAAAAAGAAATGAATGATTAGTCGTATTTTTATATCGCAAGGATTTGTAAGCACATAGTTTATCTCACGAAGCATGAAATGCAAAAATATTTTAATTGACATTGTAAAAATAGTATTCCTGTATCAGTAAAAATGTATTCTGGTCCGAAGAATCCAACTCTTGCAGGGTAAGCCAAAAGAGGAAAAATGGCAGAAATGTCAAAAGCCACAAATTCAAAATTACTGTCAAAATTATTCAAAATCCCTGTGGAGAATATAGGAAAATGGACTTTATTTTGATATTTTTAATTACAATTTCAAAAATTTTTAATTCACCTATTTTATTTTGAAGATTCTCGGACTGTGTAGCTGATGCTGATAGCTAGTATTTCCATCAAGTCCGTATGAGAACATAAATAATGTTTTAATTTCTCTACACAATTTGAATGAATTTTCTGAATATCGGGAAACGATATCCTTCTCTTATTCAAAAGTTTTACTCATGGTATAATATAGTGGTGGTTGAAGAGGAACTTATGCTTCAATTTTTGTGATTGAGACAACATATTTTGCATCTTCTTTTTTTCTTCTTCTGATTTTCAAGCTGCATAACGATCTTCTATGGAGGATTGACTGTTTTAATGCACAGATCGCATACAAGTTTCTAACACGTCAACCTTTTTTGGATGCCAGAATTGAATATAAATGCTGTATACAGTTCAGAGATTTGTTGACTTTGTCTTTTCTATTAGCAGTTATCCAGAGAAAAAATTCATCAATTTATGAATAATTTTATATTCTTTATCTTGTTCAAGAATTATGTTCACAATTCCAGTTTTTATTTAATGGCGCCCCGATTCCTGGTGTTCCTCAATCCGGAACTTCTTATTCTCCTGACATGGAGCATTCGCCTAGAATGTCTATTGCTTATGTCGATTCTTTTTTTTTTGTGCCAGGTCCAGGTCTTCTCCTGCCAGGTCTTGTTCTTTGGTCACTCCTTGTCCTCCTGTAAATTCTTCGCTTCGTCTTGTTTCCACGTCTCTTCCTGCCAAGCACATTGATTCACTCGCAATTGGATTTCAATTTTAAGATACACATTTCCTGCTAATAAACCAATTATTTTAAAAGAAAAAAGAAATTTCCCATCGCCGACGCCACAGAGTGGAACAATATGGACAAAATTCTAGCCTTGATCCAATTCTCAACGTATTAAAAAAATTATTAAATGCTTGTAAGAGGGCCTACTAAGAGATACAATTGATACAATTGTGACATATTGATTCCTTAATACAGAAATTAAATAGGCTTTAAATCTGAACGCACAAATTGCAAAAAAAAATTTTTTAATCAAGACATCGAACCGTAAATAATTAAAGAAGAAAAAATACCTAAATTAAATCCTCCTAAACCCTCAAACTCCAGGTTTAGAAACCGTAGAGCTTTAAACCATAGGTCTACAAATCCAATCTAACAAACCCTGCACACCTAAATAATACGCTCTTTGACCTTGGACAGTCGAACCCTAGACCTTGAAACCATAGACCTTAAAATTCCGAAACTTTAAACCCCAGGACTTTAAATCCTACATTCTGTAACCTTAGACCAATATATGTTAGACCAAAAGGATAGACGCGAAAACTGTATGTTGAAAAAAAACTTTACTTGCTTAAGCAATATACTCAACAACCTTAGGCAATCAAATCCTAGACCATAGATCCAAAAACTTTATTATCACAACCGTTGCACACCTATACATTACACTTCTAAAACTTGGAAAGTCGAACCCCAGACCATCAAACCTGAAATTTGAAAATGGTAGGTTCTTAAACCCTAGATCTCCAAATCCCAGGTTCACAAACCGTAGACCATTAAACGATAGATCGACAAACTCAATCTCACAAAGGTTGCAACCCTAATAATCCATTCATAAACCTTGAACTGTTGAACTCTAGACCTTCAAACCCTAGACCTTTAAACCGTGGACATTTAATCCTTAGGCCTTGAAACCCTACAACATTAACCCTACAATTTTGAAACCCTAGGTTTCTAAATCATAGACATTTAAAGACTAGACGCAGAAACGGTAATTCCACAAATCCTTGTCTCACAAACTTTGCACATCTAAATAATACACAAACCGGCACTAAATCTTGATACTCGGCAAGTCCTCCCTGCATGCTCTGTCATGAAAAATAGGGTTCTGCACGAGGTTGGAGAGAGCTTTTCAATCCTTGTTTTTCCTTGAAAATGCTCGGCAATTGCGAATCCGGAAATAAGTAGGCTTCCGCGAGCATTAAAGACACTTTAGCAAGCACTTGTGAAACATTGAATATTTGTTTGAAATCTCGCTACATGCTCGCTCAGTACTTTAAAATCATCGTGGCAAACTCGGTTTGGCAGAACACAGAGGGAGTTTTAGGATATCGCGAAAGTCTCTTTAATGCTCACGGAAGCCTACTTATTTCCAAACTCGCAACTTTCGAGCGTTTTCGAGGAAAAACGAGAACTCAAAAGCTCTCTCTAACCTCGCTCAGAATTCTATTTTTCGTGACAGAGCATGCAGGGAGGATTGCCGAGTATTAAGATTTTGCCCCGGGAAGTAAATCTCGGAGAGTCTAACCCTGGATAATTAAACCGAAGATTTTCAAACCTTAGACTCCTAAGCCATAAGCCATTAAACGATAGATTTAAAAACCATAGATCTACAAACCTTAGTCTTAAAAACCTTGCAGACCTATACAGTACACTTATAAAACTTGGAAAGTTGAACCATACACCATCAAACCTAAGATTTTCAAACCCTAGGTTCGCAAACGCTACATCCTAAAAATGTAAAAGCAGAAATTCTGGATCCGTGACAAAAAGCAAAAACGACAAAGCGCCCGCCAAATGAGAGTCGCGCTCTGTCAAAAAGGCCCGTCAATCAGAGAACGAGTAGAGACGTGCTCACACATACGTCTATCGCGATGAAGCGAGTCGCTTGCTAATTCGCTGGCTTTTTCACGAAGCGCGACTCTCATTGGGCGGGCGCTTTGTCGTTTGGGCTTTTCGTCACGGATTAGAAATTCTAAAATCTAAATCGCAGAGTCACAATCTCTTCACACACAAATGTTAGGAACCTAAACCTCAGCATGCATACATGAAACCAAAGAACAATAAATCTAAGATTCCCTGACCCTATCTTTTCTAACGCTGTATTTTCAACCGTACACTTTGGTATTTAATAGTTCATAACTTTATGCTCCAGTTCATAAAATAAAAACTCTAAAGCACCTAGGTTTTGTTAATTTGTTTTTCGAAGCAGTAAATCATTAAAGCCTTCAAGAATTAACTTTAAAATCCATCATGTGTATAATTGATGTGCAATAATGGTGTGCAAGGTTTGCGAGACAAAGATTTATGGATATTTGGTTTATGCGTATACGATTCGAAATGTCTATATCGTATCCACATAATATCCCTTCCGTATCATGCAACAAAAACTAAAAAAAAAGCCGGCAAGATTATTAGCATGGGCTGAGGGTGACTTCAAGTGCATCCTCTTTCAGAAGCAGCATACTAATTAAGCGACTATGGATGCGCTTGAAGGCGCATTCGGCAGAAGTTATGACATTTAATAAAATTTTTAACACTACAAAAAAGCTATTCTAATTACTGCGTGAGATTCTAAGGAAAAATTGTACGTAGAATTAGAATTGCAACAAGTTAAATGCCTACCTTGCGGTTTTTAAAAAAGTTTTTGTTGCATGTTATGAAAAGAATACAATATGGATACTATAAGGACACTCTGTAACGTATCCTTTCCGTTCATTCGGTCCACTAGGGATGTATGGTTGTGCGAGGTTTGCGATACTAAGGTTTGTGGATCTATGTTTCATGCATTTATGGTTAAAAAGTCTATGGTTTAGGAACCAGTGTTTTGGAAATCTTAGGTTTGATGGTCTAGGATTCGAGTGCCTAAGGTTGATAAGTGTATTATTTAAGTTTATTATTTATTATTTTCTATTTTATTTATTTTTTATTATTTACTTTGTGTATTATTTAAGTTAGGGCTGACTTATCAATTTACGGTTTATGCGTCTATGGTTTGAAGGTTTAAAGTATATTGCTTTAGGGTTTCAGATCGTAGGAATTAAGGTCCTAGGGTTTAAGGGTCCAGGATTTATAGGTTTAGGGTTTGAAGGTCAAGGGTTCGACTGTCAAATTTGTATGAGCGTATTATTTAGGTGTTTACGGTTTGTGAGGTTGGGTTTAAAGATCAATTGTTTAATAATCTACAATTTGTGAAGCTAGGTTTTGAGCATTTAGAGTTATTAGTTTTAGGTTTGTTTTATGATTTACGGTTTGTTGTTTTGCTGTATTGTTGTTTGTTGTCTTTTTTTAATTTTTGCAATATGTTCGATTAGGTTTCAAGTCTCTTTAACTTTTTTTAAAAGGAATCAATAAGTCACAACTGTGGCAATTGTACGTGTTTGTAGGCTTTCTTTCAAGTATTTAGCCTTTTTTTAAATTCGTTAAAAATTGGATCGAGGTTAGAATTTTATCCATTTGCCCCCACACTGCGCCAACAGGTGAGAAAATGGTTTAAACACCAGCCACTGGTGACGTCTTTAGAAATCCCTGAACTAATAGCGTTATTCGAGCAATATATATACATATAAAAATCCCGTGTCACGATGTTTGTCACCACTAAACTCCGAAACTACTTAACCGATCTTAATGAAATTTGGTATACTATGTGTAATTCGGTCTAACTTAAAGGATAAGATCCCTTTTATCTCATGTAGGTAATTTAAATTTTGTATTGCAATTTAAATGTTTTTATTTGTATACTCCATACGTTTCTAACAGATGACGGTGTAAGTTATTTTGTCGACCGAAACTTTAACATTTCACGTTGTCTAGGCTGGGTAAGCAACCATCCAATATATAGCCCCAAGTTTAGTACTCGTATAATATAAATTCAACGTATTATACCTGAGACACAGCAACGCATGGCCGGGCCTGCTAGTAAAATATAAATGGAAAATGGGTAGTTGAAAATCATCTACATCAATAATTTATTAAGAATAAATGAAAAACTTAAATAAAATTGTTTTTAATACGATTTCGGGCAAAAATATTACACTTAGCTGCTAATCACATTAATGGAGTAAATGCATAATGTTTCTAAAGGCTTCAAACGTTTTCTAATTCTCCAGTCTCTCTTTTACGAAGAGTGATGCAAAAACGTTTATTCTTATTCCGTTCCGAAAATATTTTAGGAGGAAAATTATTATAGGCTAAAAATGTAAATTACAGGGATGAGGAGTATGGATCTCCAAATTTTTTTTTCGAATTCTCACGTTTGAAACCTTCCTCAGCCTAATTTTTTTTAATCCACAAAAAATAAATTCATGAAGAGGTGTACCGAGTTGACGCACAACACTCGTCTTCACAATTAGCTACAGAAAACGAATCAGAAATTACTTTTTTTATTTCAACACCACAGTCAGTTTAATGGGATCAAAATATCTTATTTTTAGAAGAACGAATTGATTTCAAATCAGGTCAGCGGTATAACTTCAAATCACAGAATCTCACGTCGGCCAAATATTTTATTTTTTAAAGGAAATAAGGTGACACGTATTTCTCTATTTTGAAAAAATCAATTTTCGTGAAGTTATGACGAAATTCTAATTTTTAAGGTTGTTTTCCAAAAAATTCTTTTTCTTAAAACCTGCATCACTTTTGATCTAATTGAGATATTCAGGCTTTCTTTAGAGCATATGGTAGCGTTTATGTTCCTTTTTTAAAACTTATGTATACAATTTTAAAAAAATTAACAAAACAGCAGCAGTTTTTTCGAAAATATTTAAACTCGATTTTCACAAAAATACGACCTTTTTTGTTATGAAATTTTGTTGAATTATTCGAATGTAGACAGGAATTTCAAACTTTAACAGAACACTAACTTTATACTGAAGCTCAAAACAAATCAAATCACTCATAAAAATATAAGTTTTCTGTGGCAAGAATTTAAATTTTGTAAATAGGTGTGAAAAAAGTTTTTTAAATTGTTAAATAATTATAAAAAATTTAAATAGTAATGAAACATTTTGATATTTAGTTAATTATTTAGATTGGCCCAAAAGTGATTTGACTCCTAAAATTATTAAAAGGTTATAAATGTACATCGTCTATATATTATTTTTCGTTAATAATTTGAAATTATTAATCGATTTAAAATTAAACCATTTCGATTTTCTTTAACCTTGAAACATTTTTGTGATTCGGAAAATGACTGGGAATTATTTTCTTTGATTAAGACGGCAAACCTGATTTTTTTTGTGAAGTATTAAAGTTAATAAAAAAGCATCCCAATTAAAAATTATAAATATTCCTGCTAAATACAGGAATTCTTTTTTTAATTAAGAAAACTTTTTTGTTGATTCGGCTAGATTCAAATTGATTTTAAAAAAGTTAAAAATGTTGTTACCTGATTCATTTTTAGCGTAAATTAGAGTATGCAAAGCAAGATTTTGTTTTGTTTACATGCAATTTTCATGTTAGATAATAGCAGTTGGAAAATCACAAAAATATCAAAATTCATTAAAATTATAAGTAAAAAATAGTTTTAAAATATAAAATGAACATTTGATATTTAAATTTAAACTAAAAAAGTTTTAGGAAACAGATTGCTTTACTTAAAAAAATGTAATCTTGCCGAATGCAAAAAAATCACTTTTCCTTAATTAATAACAAATTTCTTTATTTATCAGTAATTTTGTTCATAATTTTTAAACTTATGCTTTGACTAGCTATCTGGAATAATGACAAAACATCTAATACTTTTACACGTATAGAGTAAATTTTAATCATTCAAAAATTGTTTAAGTGTCAAAAACTTCCCGGCAACAATAAAACTTTTTTTTTTTTTTTGAAAAAATTCACTAAGAGAAAGAATGGAGATGTGCAACTTTTAATTTTGGACAACCCCTAATTTACATTAGTAAAATATTATAGGCTTTTAGTATTTTCAAATAAAAGCTTAAATAAACAAATTTTTTATGTTAATTTTTGTTGAAGGGAAATACTTTGGGTAAATATTTTTCAAATAGATTCCTTTAAAATTAAGAACTTTAATTTTAAATCAAAAAAACTAAAAAAAAACTTTCTAAATCTCTAACAGAATATCAACTGAAAATGTTGAAATTAAACCTTTAAAATTATTAATTGAATACTGATACATAATATCAAAATGTACTTATTTCACCGGATAATAAAGACAAATTAAAATTTTGTGAAATATGAAAATTCAGAAAAAGTGTTACACATTGAATATTTTTACAGTAGTTTTCCAATTTAGCAAGCTTCTCGTCAAATTAATCTATTAAAAAAATTAATAGTTTGCTTAAAAAATTCATGCAAGAACTAGGCATTCAAAATTTAATTATTTTAAATTTTCTATTTAATGGTATTTTTCAAATTAATAAATTATACCATTTGAAATTGAAATCATATTAACCTGTTTTAATATTTTAATATTATTAACTGGTCATGCAATAAATAATTTTGATGCGGATATTATAAGTATGTGTATTTTTAAGAACTTAATAAAATTAATAAAATTAAGTTTTTTAGTTGAAGAATTCATTAATCATAGAAAATTTAATTTCAAAATGTCATTACTCATAGTAAATTAAAGAGGATATTATAAGTATATATATTTAGAAAAACATAATAAAATTAATAAACCTAAATTCCCTTTAATAAAATTAATAAAATTAAGTTTTTCAGTCAAAGAATTCACTAATGACAGAAAATTTCAATCATTGCATATTCTTGATAATTAAGAAAATGTATGCCTTTTTAAAGCAAAAAATTTTAAGAAAATGAATCCATTTGATGCAAAATCCTGTTAAACAAAACAAGAATCCAACGACCAAATTTGGACCACAACGAATAAACGAAAACCAAAAAAACCCTATTGTAATCTGAAAAAAAACCCAAGAAAACAAAATAACAACAACAAAATAAAATAAAATTTTCGGAAAAAAATAAAAAAGAGGAAAGAAAAATGAGAAGGCAGCTAACCACGTCCCCTTACTTTTCTTTTTCTTTCTTTCGTCTTTTTTATTTTTATGACCATCAAATTACAATAAAATAAAAATAAAAAACATAAATAAATAACTTTGCGTTACCAACGTTTCGGTACTCGTATATTTTTATTATAATTATTATTATTTTATTTATTTATGTTTTTTATTTTTATTTTATTGTAATTTGATGGTCATAAAAATAAAAAAAAACGAAAGAAAGGAAAAGAGAAGGAAGGGGATGTGGTTGGTTGCCTTCTCATTTTTCTTTCCTCTTTTTTATTTTTTTCCGAAAATTTTATTTTTTTGTTGTTTTTTTATGTTTTTTTCCAGATTACAACAGGGTTTTTTTGGTTTTCGTTTATTCGTTGTAGTACAAATTTGGTCGTTGGATGCTTGTTTTGTTTAACAGGATTTTGAATCAATTTGATTATTGGACGTTAAATGGGATTTTTAATTTGGATTTTGGTCTAATTTGAATTTCGTAAATTTTGAAAATGAACCCAGGAACATTAAAAAAAATTTATAAAGAATGTATATCATGTTATAAAAGAATAATTAAAAAAATTGGCAAGTAAACATTTTAAAAATAAAATAATTAAGATTAAAGAAGTGTTTTATCGATTACGGAAAATCGACAAAACTAATCATTTTTATGAGATGCAAATTATTTTTCTACTGAAGAAAGATAACGGAAATTTTAGCAAAAAAAAATTGAACACAAAAAGTTGAGAGGCTCATTATATCATGAGCTTTGAAATGAAATACTTGTCGTGCAGCATCCGCAAAGACCTCTGCAGTCTGCATCGAATGCGGTTGGTTGTGGTTTGCTTTGTAAACGCTATATGACGACATAAAGCACTATGTCCTAAATTCCATTCCACTAGCTTAGCTGAATAGTCTTCATATACGTAATACATAAATATAGTAAATACATCACTAGCAGCAACATCTTGAGAGAAATTGCAAAGAGTGAATTTCAAAGCAAAGCTACTTCTTACTCACTTTCACTTTGTCGCTTTTCTTGCCTCTACAGAAATCCGGTGTATATTTATTAGGGAAAAATCTTTTGAGAATTAATTTTGATCAAAGGTGTTTCTTATCCTAGTCGGCACAAAATTTGGCGACGTCTTTACGACATCGTTACGACATATTTACGACAACTTTACGACATCCTATGTCCATGTCGTTAAGTCGTATTTACGATATCGTAAATATGTCGTATGATCTGACGATGTCTTTACGATATCGTAAAGACACTATAACGATATGGACATAGGATGTCGTAAAGTTGTCTCAAAGATGTCGTAACGATGTCGTAAAGAAGTCGCCAGATTTTGTGCCCACTGGGATCTTTTGGGCTGTCCATAAACTACGTTAGCAATCTTGGGTTTTTTGCACTCCTCCGACCTTGTTGATGACCGTATTTTTTTATCCCTCCCACATCCTCGAGAGGGGGGGGGGAGAGGGAATTTTAACTGTAATTTATTATAACTTACAATTCATTGCCTAAAATACAATTTAAAAATAGCTATAAATTTCCAAGAACTTATGGAATTTTTTTTTTTTTTTGTTAATTTATCGAGTATTACAGATAATTTATGGTAAATTATCATAAATTGCCCAAAGCTCAAGTTAAAAATGTTTATAAATGTCTGAAAATTTATGAAAACATTCGGTCATTTATCGTAATTTTACAGGTAAATACAGTAACTTACTATAAATTGCCTAAAATTGAATTTTTACATTTTTATAAACTCCTGGAAAATTATGAAATTATTCAGTAATTAATGGTTATATTACAGGTAATTTATGGTAAGTTATCGTTAGTTGCCCAAAATCCAATAAAAAATCTTTATAATTGTCTAAAAATAAATGGAAATGTGTGATAACTCAAAGTAATTTCACAGGAAAATACGGCAACTTACCATAAATTGCCCAAAATTCAAGTTTTGACATTTTTATAAATTGCCTGAATTTTATGACATTTTTGGTTATTTATGATAATATTACAGGCAATTGAGCTTTAGTTACCATAAATTGCCCTAAATTCAATTAAAAAGACCATCGGACGATTTTGGAAATTTTAGGTCATTAATGATAATTTTACAGTTCAATATGGTAACTTATTATAAATTACCGGAATGCTATTTTAAACATTTTCATAAATTTCCAGAAGTTTATGGCATTTTTTGTAATTTATGGTAATATTACAGGTAATTTATAATAAATGATCATACATTGCCCAAAATTCTATTTAAAGATGTTTATCAATGCCTGGGAATTTACGGAATGTACATGATCGTGGTTTTTTATCCCCCCCCCCCCCCCCCAAAAAAAAGAAACTCATGAGAAAATAAAGTGGCTGTTGGTTTTTAAGAACGAATTTTTAGAAAGAAATTAATATTAAAAAAGAGATAAATTTGCTTTAAAAAAAAGAATATTATGCACCGAGTGAGAGTAGATGGAATTTTAAGCTTAATTTATGATAACTTACCATTAATTGCCCAAAATTCAATTTAAAAATGGTTATACATTGCCAAGAATTTATGGAAATTTTCGGTGATTCATAATAATTTTACAGTTAGCTTCGTATTTTGTGTTAATTTGACAGGTAATTTATAGTTACTTATCATAAATTGCTTGAAATTAATTTTAAAAATGTTTTGGTAATTTGAAAGGTAAATTTGGCATAAATAAATTGGAAATTAAATTACAAAATTTATTACAAATTATTACAAATTAAATTACAATTAAATTGTATATAAATAAATTACCCAAAATTCAATTTTAAACATTTTTGTAAACTTGAGCAAATTTGTGAAATATTTTAGTAATTTATGGTAACTCATCATAAATTTCCTAAAATTCATTTTAAAAATGTTCATAAATTTCTAGAAATTTTTGGTAATTCATGGTTATTTTACTGGAAAATATGTTGACACCATAAATTACCCAAAATTCAATTTTCAACACTTTTATATATTTTCGGAAATTTATTAAATTTTTTGGTAATTTAAAATAATATGGTTAGTTTACAGGTAAATATAGTAAATTATCATAAATTTTCCAAAATTCAATTTTAAACATTTTTATAAATTTCCGGAAATCGATGGTTTCTTTTGGTAATTTATGGTAATATTACAGGTAATTTATGGAAACTTCAGATTTTTTATTGTGACTTTCCATAAATTACCGCAAAATTCTATCATCTGCAACCAAATTCTCCTTAAAGTTCTTACAGTGAGCGGGTTGATTATTGTATAATGCGATCTCATAAATGTATAATTTTTATTATTTACCTTTGACATCACCTTCTACTCCATAGGGCATAAAACGTACATTTTCAGCTCCGCTTCATAAACGTCGAAAAAAACTGAAATCGTGCATGGGTCATAAAAATTAATTTTTGACTAAACAGATGGTAGGTGTGCGGAAGAGATGAAAAAGGAAAGCAGGATAGGTAAGTGGTGAGTGATGTACGATGGTGAGTGACTAATAGTAAACCGGAAGAGGTGGCACTTAAACCCTTTTTTATAGGTTTATTGCGCCTATTTTAATTAATTTTTCAATCGTTTTTTGAGGTCCTACTGATAATTGATTTAAACAATCCATCAGATGCCATATTTAGCCACATAAGCAAGTCATTAAAGATTTAGTTTAACAAGATACGACTCGCAGGATAAGAATATCAAACGCGTGCAAGCTCACTTTTTCCCTTTCAGTCGAGGATTTATGTTCAAATCTCGGCAAATTGGGGATTACATCCGAAGCCACAGGGATTTCTCTGTAACGTACTTTATATTCTGATCTCTAAACATACGTGTTCGCGGCGTTTTTGTTTTTGCAACGATGACTTTAAAATTCAATCTAAAATAATGAAACTCGGTACACCGTACGTTTAGGTATTTTTAAAGTTTTTTTCCTCAAATTTAATTAATTTTAATTTTTGTTCACTAAACATTAACCTCTTCCTTTTGCAGTAAATAATTTATCTTTCTTAGATACAAGTTCAAACATTTGGCTCCAAATTTTTTTTTTTAAATTAAAATTATTTTCTTTAACTGAAAAATAACCTATTTTATATCTAAATAGAAATTTATCTTTTAGGTCATTTTTTGGATGTAAATCAATCTATTTGGTTGATTGTTCGTCTGTTTTATTAAACCATTAATCTCCTTGTTAGAAAACTAATTTTTCTTGTTAAAAATTAAACGATTTGGTTTTAAATTCATTTCTATGTTGCTGAAAACCAACCTGAAAAAATTATCATTTTAGTTCTTCTTGTTAACTAATATGTTTGAATTAAGGCCATGTGATGAGTGGGTCACGCGACAGAATTCCTACCTTACCGATACTTGTTTTATTTCCAAACTAATTATCATATCGAGTTGAAAGTTTGGGATACTAAACAAGAAGCACTAAGAATGATGGGTCTGGTCATAAATTTGTAAAATTATTTTAAAAGTTTTTTGTTTCAAATATGTTTTTTTTTCAAAATAATTAAAATTTAGGACCAGACCCAATTTTGTTAGTGCGTCTTATTTATTATCCCAAATTTTTAACTCGATGTGGCGCTTCCTGTAAAAACAAGTTGGGAAATAATAAGAGTGAGGGTAAGGTAGGAATCTGTTTACGTGACCCACTCGTCACATGACCTTAAAAATTGAATTATTTATTTAAAATTTATCATTTTAGTTGAAAATGTGCACTACAGGCTTTTGATTGAAAATTGAATTATTTAGTTAAAAGTAAAACAATTTTTCTATGGTAATTTTTGGATTAAAAATTCAACTAGTACGTTCGAAAATTTACCTATATGGTTCAAAAATAATGACAATGTATCTTTCCTTGTTAAAGCTTCACCATTTGATTGAAAATCTCATTGTATGGTAGAAAATTAATCTTAACATTTCAAAATAAAAATTTATGGTACAAATATGCATTAATTTGGTTGAAAAAGTAAAACTTTCGTAAAACAGTAAATTCATGGTTGAAAATTAAAGTATCTTGTAGGAAAACTCAACTATTTGTGTGAAAATTTTATTTCATTCTTAAAAATTAATATATTTTATTGTCTATTTTTCTTTTTTGGTGAAAAGTTCATATTTTTATTCAAAAATCGATTCTTCTTCTGAGAATTGAACTATTTGGTTAGAAATGAATTTTTTCGTTGGTGAAATATAATTTGTTTTTTAAATAAAAATATAGTTATTTTATTTTCAGTTGAAAACTTTTTTTTTTAGTGGAAAATTGAAGTATTTGGTCTACTATTTATCCATTCAAATTCAACAAGTCTGTGAACAATTTTTTTTTTTTTAATTAAGTTATTCCTTTGAAACTTAATTTACTCTGTTAAAGATTCAGAAATTTGGTTAACAGCTCATTTTTTTCATTTGTTTGGTTAAAATTTCAATCATTTTGTAAACAATGTTTGTTCTAAAATTGAACTATTGCTTCGAAAATCAATCTACTTTTTAGAAAATTCGAAAATTTTGTTAAAATATTTTTTTTTTACTTAGGATATATCATTTCATTTGAAAATTTATCTGTTTTGTAGAAAAATCAACTAGTTTAGAAAAATCGTTTTTTGTTGTTTTTGGTTAAAAATTCAATTAATTAGTTAAAAATCCAACAAATCTACGGTTATTTTTTTTTAAATTTGAGCTACTTCTTCGAAACTCAATTTACTCTGTTTAAAATTATAAAATTTCGTTAGAAACTTATTTTTTGGGTTAAAGATTTATGATTTAGTTAATTATCAATTTTTTTGATTTAAGTATAATCAAATCAGTTGAAAAATCATATCTTTCGTTGGAAATTCAACTATTTGTTAAAAATGCTTTCATTTTAGATGAAAATTCAATTGTTTGGTTAAAAATTTAAAAATTCAGTTAACATTTTTTTTAATTGAACTATTTCTTTGAAACTCAATCTACTGTGTTAAATATTAAAAAGAAATTGTAACAGGTCATTATATTTGTTTAAGATTTCACATTTTGGTTAAAAATTTATCTCTTATTTCAAATGTAACTACTTTCGAAAAAATCGTTATTTTTTGTCTGGAAGTTGTCCAGTTTGTTAAAAACAATTTGTTATGATTGACTTTTAATCATTTCAGTTAAAAATTCATATCTTTAGTCAAAAATTTAACTATTTGTTAAAAATTCTTTCTTTTTGTGTGAAAATCAAACTATTTGGTTATGAGAAAAATACTACAGGGAGAAAAATATATGTTTTCTTATTATACAAATTGTTTCCAAAAATTTCTTTTTTCTTTTTTATATTCGTGAAACTTTTTTTTCCATGATTAGTATTGCCAGACTTTATACAATATAAATTCTTCGTTTGCAAAGTAAATTTTTGTCTTGAAATTACTTGAGTTCATCGAAAAAATAATATTTGATTATAAAAACTTGTCGTCCGATATAATTTATTAATTTTATAAACAAATTATATAAACAAATGCCTAGTGTGGAGATTTAAAGGGAAAAAGAAATCGTTTTTTCTCCCAATTTTCCCCCAATTAAATCACCAGTCATGTTTAATGATGGAAAATTATCAGCCAATATTTTTTATTAATATTATAAACAAATTGTATGAACAAATGCACATTGTGGACATTTAAAGGCAGAAAGAAATCGCTTTTTCTCTTAATTTTTCTCAAATTATATCAACAGTGATGATAAATCATGGAAGATTACCATCCGACATTTTTTATTAATATCATAAACAAATTGTATTAACAAATTCTCAGAGGGGCATTTAAAGGCAGAAAATTGCTTTTTCTCTTTATTTTCCTCAAGTTATGTCCCCAGTGATGTTTAGTGATAGCAAATTATCATGCGATATTTTTTATAGATTTTATAAACAAATGCCCAGTGTGAACATTTAAAGACAGAAAAAAATTTTACCTTAATTTTCTTTAAATATTTTCTCCAGTGATTTTTAAAGATAGGAAATTATCATCCGATATTTTTAATAATTTCACAAAAAATTTATATAATCAAATTCACAACATGTAGAGAACGTCTTATTGGTCTTGCATGTATTATTAGTATGTTCTTTTGTTTCACATGTATTAAAGGAACAATTTGTTTACAAAATTAATGAAAAATATAAAATTACAAAATATCACGAATAAACATCGTTGGCGACATCTTTTGAGGAAAATTATGAGAAAAAAGTATTTTTTAACTTAATATGCCCAAATTGTAAGCTTTTTTGTATAATTTGTTTATAAAATTATTTAAAAATATCGAATGATAATTTTCCATTACTAAACGTCACTGGCGATATAATTTGAGGAAAATAAGGAAAAGAAGCGATTTCTTTCCGCCTTTATTTTTTACTATTTTTTAAGTTGATTTGTTTCTAACAATTAGATTAATAATCGAATTTCTTTATGCTTCATACTACCACCGTGCATGACGTCAAGCGATGCTGATCCTAGAAAAAATTAGTTTCAGAAGATTAACCAACAAAACGAAAAAACCGTGTTTGTTTACTCTTTGCATTATCCTAAATGTTTAAACAAAAAATTCCAAAAATAGGCCACGTAAATCCCCTCGAAATTTAAAGCTAAACTTTTCTTGAAAAAAAACCGAAAATCGGTTAAGAATTGCACAGTGGGATAAAATAAAAAAACATGGTTCAAAATAACTTGAAGGGCGAAATTCATTACCGATTTTCGATTTTTTTTAGAAAACTTGATCGTTAAATTTTGAGCAGAATTATAAAAGCCTATTCGGTAATTATCATTCGATATTTTTTTATCAATATTATCAAAAAGTTGTATAAACAAATGCTCAGAAACCTCATTTACAGGCAGAAGAAAATCACTTTTTTTCTTAATTTCCTTCGAATTATGTCGCCAGTGATAATAAATGATGGAAAATTATCATCCGATATTTTTATTAATTTTATAAACAAATTGTATAAATAAATGCTTATTCTAGACATTTAAAGGCAGAAAGAAATCGCTTGTTCTTTTAATTTTTCTCAAATCATGTCTCCAGTGATGATTATTCATGAAAAATTATCATCCTATATTTTTTTATGAATATTATAAGCAAATTGTATAAACAAATGCCTAGTTTTGGCATTTGAAGGCGGAAAGAAATGCTTTTTTTCATAAACGAGTATAATTTTTGGGCTCAAAGTAATACATTTTTAACCCTAAAATTTACTTTTTAAACGAAGAATCCATAGTGTAGATTATTTGTTAGGTTAATTTGTTTATAACAATTAACTTAACAATGTCATCATTTTTGTATGCTTTCATCTACCACCGACTTTTACTTTACGTTGTTCATTAACCTAAATGTTTAAACGAAAAAATTCAAAATACAGGCAACAAAAATATCTTCAAAATTTATTGCTGAATTTTTCTCAAAGAAATCCAAAATCGGTTAAGAATTGCCTGTTACAAGTTAATTTGTACCTCGTTTTTTGATTTCATCCCACCGTGCGCCGTGTGGATGGGTGAGAGGACAAGCGGGGATGTTTCGTGTTCACTCAGGCGTAACAAGACAAAAAGAGGACCAGAAGAGAAACAAAACAGTTCCGAGACTTTAGTAATATTCATTAAGTTTTCGGAAAACCTAAATTTTCTTTCCTATTAAAATTTTTATTCTGAAAAAAATTAAGATTAAAATTTAATAAAATTAATTTCTCGGTCTGAAGCACGAATGCACGTATTGACCCCAGAAGGCCGAAAGAAATCGCTTTTTCTCTTACATTTTCTTAAATTATTTCGCCAGAGTTGCTTAGTAATAGAAAATTATCACCTAATTTTTTTAACTAATTTCATAAACAAATTATATAAACAAATGGTGAGTGTGGACATTTAAAGGCAGAAAAAAATCGTTTTTTTTCTTAATTGTCCTTTAATTCTATTTTCAGTGAGGATTATTAAAGAAGAATTATCATCCGATATTTTTTCTTAATTTTATAAATAAATTACATCAACAAATGGCTGGTGTGGACATTTAAAGGGTAGAAGAAGTCATTTTTTCTCTTAGTTTACCTCAAATTATATCGCTAGTGATGTTTAATGATATAAAATTATAATCCGATATTTTTTATTGGTTTCATAACAAATTGTATAAACAAATGGCCATTATAGACATTTAAAGGCAGAAAGAAATCGATTTTTCTCTTAATTTTCCCCAAATTATGTCACTAGTAATGTTTAGTGATAGAAAATTATAATGCGAAATTTTGTATAGATTTGATGAACAAATTATATAAACAAATAGCCAATATTGACATTAAAAGGGAAAAATAAATTACTTTTTTT
Organism: Belonocnema kinseyi; assembly: GCF_010883055.1. Classification (NCBI taxonomy): domain Eukaryota; kingdom Metazoa; phylum Arthropoda; class Insecta; order Hymenoptera; family Cynipidae; genus Belonocnema; species Belonocnema kinseyi. Next base: position 152,774,284 of record NC_046657.1, read on the forward strand.
CTAAAATTTCCGTAAAGTATCGTCAGTGATATTTAGTGATAGAAAATTATAATACATTATTTAGTATTAATTTTATAAACAAATTATATCAACAAATGGCTGGTGTGGACATTGAAAGACAGAAAGAAATGTTTATTTCCTAATTTTCTTTAAATAATCTCGCTAGTGATTTTTAATGATGGCAAATTATCATCCGAAATTTTTAATTAATTTTATAAACAAATTGTAGAAACAAACTCCAGGTGTGGGCATTTCAAGGCTCAAAGAAATAATTTTTTCTATTAATTTTCTTAAAATTACATCGCCAGTGATGTTATTAGTGGATAATTATCATCCGATTTTTTTATCAATTTTATAAACAAATTTTATAACAAATGCCCATTATAGACATTTAAAGGCAGAAAGAATTCGCTTGTTCTCTTAATTTTTCTCAAATTATGTCCCCAGTGATGCTTAATCATAGAAAATTATCATGCGATATTTTTTAATAATTTGATAAACAAAATATATGAACAAATGCCCAATGTGCACATTTAAAGGCAGAAATAAATCTTTTTTTTATATTCGAGTATAATTTTTTCGCTAAAAACAAATATTTTTAACTCAAAAATTTAATTTGTAAATGAAGAATCTATAGTGTGGACTATTTGTTGTGTTAATTTGTTTATAAAAATTAACTTAACAATGCCATAATTTTTGTAGGCTTTTAGCTACAACCGAATTTTTTTTACTTTTTGCATAACTTAAATGTTTAAACAAAAAAATTAAAAAATGGGGCAACAAAAATGTCTTCAAAATTTCTTGTTGAATTTATAGTTAAAAAATCCAAAATCCGTTAAGAATTCCCTGGGGTGCGCGGTGTTCACTCAGGCGTGACAACCCAGAAAGAGAATCAGAAGAGAAACAAAAGAGTTCTAAGATTTTAATACTATTTAGTTAGTTTTCGGAAAACCTCGATTTTCTTTCCTATTAAAATTCTCATTCTGAAAAAACATTTCTAAAAAATATTCAAAAATTAAGCTCTTGGTCTGAAGCACAAATTCACGTATTTACCCCAGAATCAGAAAGTTGCAGATTGTAAGTTGCAGATTGTAAGTTGCGGCTCACAAAATAATTCATCAAAAAGCAGCGAGTCGAAAGTTCTGAACCTCAGTACGAGCACGTTTGCCCCAACTTTCATCCATTAAACATAAAAAAAAGGTTTAGCAGTTGAAGCAACACCACGTGGCGTATAATTATAATGAGTCGGTGATCACTGTATATGATTTTCACTCATTTATTTGCCTTCAGCCAACAAGTTCATCTAAGAAAAAATTTTAATATGGGATAATGTTTAAAATTAATTTACAATCAACATTTATAAAAAAAAAGGTATAATTACATTTCTAATTTGTCATCGAAATTAACTATTACAAGTTATAATTTGTACATCGGTTTTATAACTTGTGAAATTTTCTTTTCACTTGAAGTTGTTTCAATTGATTGGAAATGGTTTAGTTTAAATTGAATTTTTAAATTTTTCTTACCATAGATCGAAATAAATGTAAAATGGAATTTAAGGCAGGGTTTTTATTCTCAAAAACTGACGATTTTTTAATTGAAAATAAACAATTTGAATCTTCTACTTAAACTATAAAAAATGCAAAGTAATAAATGCTCGATTTAAATTTCAAAAATTAATTAATCAAAAATTGAAAATTGCAAAAATTAGGTAGAATTATATTTTAACTGTTTTTCATTTTGAAATATTTAAAACACAACACTTATTTAAAAAAAATTAAGGTTGATATTAGATAATTTTATACTATAAAAATTTCAAATTAAAAAGCTTTAAGATTAAATAATGGAAATATAAGGATTTTCAATTATCTTAATTACGTATTTTTAAATTTAAAATCTTCATTCTAAACTACAAGCATTTTAAAATAGTAAATATTTAAATTAAATCATAAAAACTGAAGAATTTTAAATTGAAAATTGTTAAAATGAAATAAATATATATTTGAACAGTTTTGTGTTTAAAAATTCTTAAAATTAACTAAACATTTTTAAGAATGTACGTGCAATATGAGACAATTTTATCTTTTAAACAATACAAATTCATCAAGTTTCAATTTTAAGTATTGGAAATAGAAGAATTTTAAATTGTAATGTGTTAAAATTCATTAATTCTCAATTACAAATTCATTCAATTAAATTTTCAATATAAAATTATTGAAGCCCTATTGTTTCTAATATTAAATCTACGATTTGATATCAATATTTAAAAATATATACTTTGAATATGAGATAATTTAATATTGTAAGCTTTTCAAATTAATAAAGCTTCAGTTTGAAGTCTTAACATTTGAAAAGTTTAAAATTGCAGTTTATTACAGTTTTAAAACCTTCAGTTGCTAAATATATCAAATTGAATATTAAATAACAAATTATCGATATTAAATAATTCTAAATTCTAAGTCTTTATTATAAACTGTCAACATTTTAAATGACTGAATATTCAACTTAAATCCTAAAGATTGAAGGAGTTTTTAGGAAAAATTATTTTAAAAAAATCTATATTTCAAATGAATGAAATTACATAGTTTCCAATTGTTAATATTAAAAAAATGTTTTATTTATTTAAAAAATATACGTTCAATATGAGATAATTTCAAACGATTAACGTTAAAAAGTGTTTAACTTTAATTTTATGCCTTAGAAATTAAAATATGTGTAATTGCAATGTATTATTATTCTTCTTCTTTATTCATAATGTGTCCCCTAAGGGTTTACATGACTTCCATTCCTTACAATCTTTCCGTTTACATCTATATATTTTTTACAATCTTATC
>NC_046657.1:152777217-152789799 GCF_010883055.1 Belonocnema kinseyi
CTCCACACCCTTCCACACACTTCCACAATCCACTCACCTCAAATTTCACCACAATATCAGAAAAACTCAGCATCCACAATTCCCACTACTTTAAACTTTCATGCCGAAAACGGAAGTCCAATTGCAATGTATTAAGATTTCAGAATTTTCAATTGCAAATCTATCAAATTGAATTTTTATTTTGAGGTTTTCTAAATAAAGTATTTTGAAGTTTAAAATATTTATATTCAGCTGTAAACATTTCTATTTAATAAAAATATAACTTAAATCTTAAAAATTAAACAGATTTAAATTGGAAATTTTTTGAATCAAATAAATTTTTATTTAAACTGCTTTAAATCATAACTGTTTAAAAATGAACTACGTATTTCAAAAAAAAATATATACTTTCAATGTGAGATAATTTTGTATTTTAAAAATTCCAAATTAATAAATCTTCAATTTCAAGTCATCAAAATATAAAAATTTTACATTTTAACGCGCTAAAATTCAGGAGTTTTTAATTGAAAACCTATCAACTTGAATTTTCAATATTAAGTTATCAAAATTAAATAATTAAAAAATTTTAACCTTCATTATATGTTATAAAAATTTCAAATAAATTAATGTTTAATTTTAATCTGAAATATTAAAGAATTGGTAATTGAAAATTGTAAAAATTGAAAAAAAATTTTATTAAATAGTGTTCAATTTTAAATCTTCAAAACTGATCTGCATATTAAAAATACATACATTCAATGTAAGATACTTTAAATGTGCAAATGTTTCTAAATTAATAAAGCTTGCATTTAAAGTTTTAGAATATGAAGGTGTTAAAAATAGTGATGTGTTAGAACTTCAGAATTTTCTATTGCAAATCTATAGAATATAATTTTAAATATTAAATCATCGGTATTTAATAATTAAAAAGTTTAACTCTTTGTTTTAAACTATAGACATTTCAAATTATTGAATGTTCAACAAAAAGCTTTAAAATTAAAGAATTGAAAATTGTAAAATTACATACAATTTATATTTTTAATTATTTTAATTGAATACTTTCAAATTTTAAACTTTCGTAAGTGATACATATATTCGAAAACATGTATGTTCAATATGAGATACTTTAAAACTGTAAACATTTCAAATTACCAAAGCTTCAATTTGAAATCCTAAAAGTAAATGTATTTGAAATTTCAATGTGTAAGAATTTCAGAATTTTCACTTGCATATCTATAAAATTAATTATTGCAAAAATTTAAAGTTTTATTCTAAACTACAAACATTACAAAATTTATAAATGATCAACTTAAGTTCTAAAAATCGAAAAATTTTAACTGAACATTGTTAAAATTAAAAGAATGTATATTTAAAATAATCAAAATTAAATAGTTTAAAATTTTTAATCTTTAACACTGATTACCACTAATTTTTGTTTGAAATACTAACGTTTCGGCACTCATATAGCACACTTATTAACAACAAATATCGAATCAAACTTCATTTCTTTTTTCTTTCTTTCTTTGTAAATTTTTGTCCAAAACGAAATTTTTTTTCTTCTTCAAGAGAAAAAGGTGTTTTTCTTTCTTTCTTTATTTTTTTTCAAATTTCAACAGGAACATTTTATGGTAATTGTCAACATTTGATTATTCGATTCATGTTTTCATTTTCAGAAATTCTGCAAATTAATATAAAATCTAATCAACAATATTTATTATTTGCCCAGAATTAGACATACTTTTTTATTGTAACAGCACGATTTCAGATATAAAAATTTGATCGATTAAATGTCATCTAGTGGTGAAAATTCCTGCGATATTTAAGCGATGTTTAATCACATGTTGCATCGAACGCGAAATACAATATTTGTGCCGATCAGATTTGTTTGATGCGCAAATAAAATGTTTTATTTAAACAGTAAGATTATTTACCATGTGTACTTCATCATCACTTTGTAAAGTTTGGTTTTGTCCAAATAATGTTCGAAACATTTTAAATTCAGAACATAAAATTATATTAAATCCCTATCAATGCATCAATATACTCTGCTTGTTCTCTATCATTGCTGAAAATTTAACTCTTTTCAAAAGAAATTTGATATTTTCTGTTTGAAAATTCAACAGTTTGGATGGAAATGAATCTATTTCGATTGAGCATTCCACTTTTTAATGGACAATTGTTCCTGTTTGGTCGAATTAAAATCTTTTTGGTAGAAAAACCAACTCTTACATTTTTTATTTAATAATTTATGTTTTGATTGAGAATTTATTATGACGGGTTAGAAATTTATCGCTTTAGTTGACAATTTAAATATTTCGTACAAAATAACTCCTGTATTTGTAACGGCGTCATGGCACATCGACAGTTCGCTCTAAGCGGAAAGAGTAAACATAGCACATAAGCACAATGGCGAGCTCAAGTCAAGCAGCAGTGGGGCTTCGATGCCTAAAGCCAACTGAAGTCGACTGGACACATCGGATTATTTTGTGCGATTAAATAAGCCTGTCTCTTACTTTTGTAACAGCGTTATCTGACACGCGAATATATATCGTTAAGTAGTATCTCGAAGTTATCGATTGGAAAGGAAAAGCGTGACCTAGCCCTAGTACATACTCGGATCGTCTCTGTCTATCTCACATGTTGGGAAAAGAGGTCCAAGCGACTTCAGGCATCTGAGTCCCACTGCAGTGTTTTGTAATCTCAAATTGTTAATTGCTGGCGTGAGAATAGTGAAAACTATTTTTCGTGGGCAGTTAATTTAAAATTCATAAATGTAAGTAATTTTCTGCTCATTAACTTTTTCATTTTTCTGGTTATAATCGTATACATTATAATGTTAACGTGTGTTGTTTTGGTGATAGAAGTAATGACATAAAGTTAAAACTGTTTTTCGAAAATTAATTTTTTTGGTAGAAAGCTCAAATTTTTGGTTCAAAATTTAGTTATTTTGCTTAAAATTAGTTTTTTTTAAAGCAAGTCTTTTAACTAAAAATGTAACAATTCCAATTTTTGTAGACTATTTAATTTCTATAGTTGAAAATTCGTCTTTTCAGTTTAAAAATTCATATTAATTGAGAAAATTTTTTACTTTTTCATTAATAAAACTATTTCTGTTAAAGTAATCTGCTTTCGTTCAAGATTTTACTATTTTGTTCGAAAATTCCGCATTTACTTGTTGGGAATTAATTTTTAATTTGAAATCCTAATTACTTTATTTCTGGCTGAAAAATAATTCTCCATGGTTGAAAATGTAACTATTTGATTGAGACTTTAAGTATTTTGTTCAAATTCAGACTAAAAGCGTTTCTTTAAATACAATTCAATATTGTACTCACATCAATGTTATTTACAGAAATGTATTCCCTTTCGTGAAAATTTTCTAATTTCTCATGTTTTCAGAACGTTTTGGCCTTGGAAGCCTTATATTGATGATGCTGAAAATTTGTAAAAACCTATTTTCTCTTAAGGGATATACGTGGTAACCTTCATGGGATTTGCGGAACCTCTAAAAAAATTGATAATTAAATACTGATATTCGGAAACAATGCTTGTTTCCGAAACAAACTATTTGTATATACATCTTTTGGATTTGAATTAATTTGAACGCTGGGAGAATGAAAATTTCAACAACAAAAATTTGCAATCCATTTCTAAACCAAACTAATGCTGATAACCCACGTACCTTTTTGGAAAAGTGAAGGTGCATGGGTTAGCGTTTGCAGATGATAAGGTTTTTATGGCAGAGTCAATCGAAGGCTCTCAAAGAATGTTGAACAGTCTAAATACTAGCATGAAGAAGATGGGCCTTACCATTGAATTGAATAAAATAAAAATTATGGTTTTTGAAGAAAAGGGAGAGAAAGCAGTATGCAAGATTGCCTTAAACGATTAGAAGATAGAACAAGAAAGTGTGGCGAAAAATGGTTGATCAGAAACGGCCAATGCAGAGTGTCAATGGAATATGTCATACCTGAAACGAAATACCTTGAATAATAATGTGCCTGTGTGGAGAGCTTTATTTGGTAGATGCAATTCGAGAAAATATTACGGATCTTACTCTCTGATAATTAGTATATCAGTGACACGCAAATTTCAAAACCAACTTGAGCCTGAGAAAAAAAAGAGCTTCCTAATTTTTTTATGCAAGCGTTTTTTTGTTTTCTGAATTTTTTTTCTTGTACGCCTTGACATACCTTTTTAAAAAAAACATTCCAAATAAATTATTTTGCGTCATCTTCGAGACGAGAAATCTCGTATTCCTATAAATCTTGACGCGCGATTTGTTCCTGAAGGGTCTTAATTCATTTGACTTCACCAAGTGCGAACGTAAGGAGACCATGCCTCATTAGAGAAACAGAGGGAAATTAATGTCGGGTTGGCATCGTTGAAACGTGGTCAGGACAGGATAAACCGAATATCCTAGCGACGATGAATTTTCGAGTGACAAGGTTGTGAATGAGAAATTTAGAAACTAAAAAAAAAGGGTAAAATTGTCTTAAAAGTTTATACAAAATTAGGAGTACTGAAAGCCGGGGCCGAGATACGACCTTTAAGTTATTTTCAAGATCAACTTCGTGTTTTTAAGTGGAAGCCCCTATTTTTCACATCGGCAATAGAAATAGCAGAAAATTTTACATTTAAATAGGTATTCAGGTTAGAGGTGAGATGTGACTTTGATGGTTTGCTGAAGTACATTCAAACATGAGCAAGGCCCAGCTTGGGTTAACGGGACGGCGCTGTATTTCCACAGGCCAAGTTCATTATTGGAACAAATTACAACGACAAATCCAATGGTGACTTTCAGCTTGACCTTGAACTTGACATTCAAGGTAATTTAAAGGTCATCTTTTTGTTTCAAATGGGAACCCCTTTTTTCGAAGACATTTTAAAGAGCCGGAAATTTTACGTATAAGTATGTACTCAGATCCATGTCGTTGTTCCTGGGTAACGTTAAACGTCAAGAACACACAATTGACCTTGAAATTATCTTGAAGGTTAGGTTTAAGGTCAAATTTAAGATTACTATTATATTTCTTGTTGAAAGTTACTCCAAGAATAACCTTGGCCTGAGGAAAGACAGCCCCGTCCCGTTAACCTAAGCCGGGCCTTGCTAAAGTTTTAATGAACGTCAGCGCAGCTTCAATGTCACACCTGAATTATAACTTTAGTACATATTTAAACGTAAAATTTTCCAATCTTTCGAACGCCGATGTCGGAATAGTGGTTCCTATTCAAAAGCACAAGGTCGACCTTGCAATTACCTTGAAGGTAAATTTCAAGTTCAAATTAAGGGTCACCATTCCACTTGTCGTTTAAAGTTGCTCCAAAAATAACCTTGACCCACTTGAGCAATGTTTTTTTAGACAGTCATTTATGTGTTTTTAGACTTTTTGGACACTGTATAGATTCCCGAATAAAATACTGTAGATTACAAGTAAATTTCAACTAATTCGCTGCAGATTGAATCTGGATTACTAATGCCTTTAGCTGTACTACCTCGTATTAAAAGTACTTTCATGTGGATTACAATCCAGTGGGTACAAAATTTGGTGACGTCTTTACGACATCATTACGACATCTTTAGGACAACTTTATGACATCCTATGTCCATGTCGTTTCGGTGTCTTGGCGATATCGTAAAGACATCGTCAGACCATACGACTTATTTACGATATCGTAAAGACGCTTTAACGACATAGACATACAATGTCGTAAAGTTGTCGTAAAGATGTCGTAACGATGTCGTAAAGACGTAGCCAAACTTTCTGCCCACTGTGAATGAATTACCTAATATCACAAGCGGATTACCAAAAATTAAAAAGGGATTGCAATGTGAATCCTCACATTAAAAGATAATTACATAGCCTTATGAATTAAAAAACTAGTATTATAAGGTTCTTGTTGAGAGTGACAATTGGATTACCTAGGATTATCAAAGGGCTACAATGGGATAACGTCGTATTCAAAGATGACAACTTAGCATTATAAATAGATAATCTTGAGGATTACAAGTGGATAATCTAGGATTGCCAGTGTATTTTCTAGGACTAAAAGTTAATTATTTAAAATTAGGGACGGATTAAAATCTAATTATTTAAGATTAGAAATGGATTGTATAGGATTAGAAGTAGATTGCCTGGGATTACAAACAATTTGTCTAGAATTGCAGGCGGATTAATTATAATAACATGTGGATTTAAATTATATTGCTTCCAATTAAAACTGAATTACTGATGATTTCAGCTGTAGCACCTAGTAATACCTTTATATTACTGTGGATTACAATTGGATTGCCTAATATTACAAGTGGATTACCGAGTATTACACTTGGGTGATCTAGGATTATACGTACTCAGTAGGCCCCAAGTTTGTCGACGTCTTGACGACATCGTTGCGACATCTTTACGACAACTTTACGACATCCTATGTCCATGTTGTTAAGGTGTCTTTACGATATCGCAAATAAGTCGTATGATCTGACGATGTCTTTACGATATCGCAAAGACACTGAAACGACATGGACATAGGATGTCGTAACGATGTCGTAACGATGTCTAAGGACTTTTCGTATATTTTATATTAAACAAGAATGATTATTTAAACAATGTTTGCTCCTGATGATGTAAATTAAAATTTTAACTCTTTTTTGGTGATACAAGTTTCGCGGAACATATGTTAATTGGTTCGAGCCTCAACTCTAACCTCAAAATGTGTTGCATAAGATGAAACTTGATTTTGATTTAACAATATTGTAGTGCAAACATCAATTTCTGCAAAAATATTTAAGAAATAATTTTTCTTTAATATAAATTATATTTTAAATACAAAAAAATGATGCTTAAAATAAGGAAAGAAAATTAGATAGGGGGGCCAGGGGAAGAGAGAGGTCCACTCAGTGCAATGTAGTTCATTATATTCCCCCTTGAAGTCGCATTCGCTAAATTTCGTACTCTTTAATTCCCCCTTAAAGTCTCGCTGAGTGAACACACTGTGGGTAGAGTTCTTAAATTCCCGAGAATTTAATTTCAGGTTATATAAACGAGAATATGACAGAATTTAGGAGAATTTAAAAGAATTTAATAAAATAAAAAAATTTATGATTTTTAACGATATTTTTATTGTTCAGGTTATACCCGCGGTTGAATATAAATTATTTCATAGCTCAGACATATTCAGGAATTACCGTGTTTCATATACAAATAAAAAATTCTTTAATGGATTAATTTATTTAAAAAAAGTTTTTCTACTTTAAAGGAACTCTTTAACAAAATACTGGAATTTTCAAGAAAATAATTGAAATTTTAACATAATAGTTGAATTTTCAACCTAAAAAGACAATTTGCCAACAAAAGTGTCATAGTTTATATTTTAATAAAAAAAGAATTAAATTTATACATCAAATGAAAAGAATTTTAAAACCAAAAGGACGAATTTCCAACAAATAGAGATTTTTCACTCAAAAAAAAAAATGTGACTGTTTAACAAAAAATTAATTTTCCACGAAACTGATACATTTTCACGCAAAAAAGAAGAAATTTCCAACTAAAAAATATATTGTTTTTCACAAAAATAGAACGCGAATTTTTAACTGAAAAATATCAATCTTAAAACATGGAGATGTTCCATTTTCTGTAAAAAATTAACTCAAGAAAAAAAAAGAATTATTTTTTATAAGCACTTACATTTTCAACCAGACATAAGCCTTTAATACAAAAATATCACAATGTAGTTTAATTTTGACCCAAGTAGTTGAATTTTCAATTAAAAAAGGTTAATTTATAACAAGATAATTAAACTTTTAACCAATGAGATAACTTTTCGACTTCAAATATAAATCTTTAACAAAAAAAGTGATTTCTTAGCAAAGCGACTCAACCGAATGGTTTAAACAAATTAGTTGAATTATCTAGCAAAGAAGAACGATTTTGAACCAAAAAGTTTAATTTTCATACCAAAAAATTTAATTTCTTCTAAAACAGATGAAGCTTTAAATGAAAAAGATAAATTTTCAAAAAAATAGTTGAATTTTCTGTTAAAATAGATTTTAGTCAAGTTTTCACGATAAAATTATGAATTTTTTAACAAGAAATAATTTGTACCAAAAAAATTGAATTTACTATCCAAGAAGATGAATTTTCAATCCAAAAAGACCATTTTTTTAAGCAAAAAGGATGACTTTTGAACAAAATACTTCAATTCTGTACGAAATAGTTTCATTTTTATCCAAAAAATAAACATTTTGTACTAGAACAGATGAATTTGTAATAAAAAACAATTTTTTTAAAAAAGTAGTACGTATTTTCAACCAAAAAGGATGAATTTTGAACAAAATTGTTGAATTCTCTGCCAAATAGTTGCATTTTTATCCAAAAACTATCAAATTTGTACTAAAAGAGATGAATTTGTAATAAAAAACAAATTTTTTTTATGAGTGGAACTTTCATATAAAAAATATTTCAGTTCATTCTTCAACACGAAATTATAAATTTAAACAAAAAGTAAATTTTTTACGAAAGAGTTAAGTTTTCAAAAAATTATTATAATAGTTTAATCTCTAACCAAAAAGTTGAATATTTATATAAAAAAAAAATTTTATTTTATTTCTGCTAATGCAGGGAAACTTTAAAATAAAAAAGACAAACTTAAAAAAAAGAGTTTAATTTTCAACCGAAAAGTTAACGATAAAATGCAACTTTCTATTAATTAAAATAAATTCTGTGATTCTCGAAAATTCCCAGTCAATTTAATTCACGGTTATATTCTCGGTAATATTCTCATTCTCGTTACTGTTCTCAAAGTAATATAACCGGCTCAGAACTCTAACCGTAGGATTAACTTGTATTCAAAGATGATCATTTAGCATCACAAGTACATAAATTAAGATGATCAGTAGATTACTGGTATTAAATATCGCCCAAGTGCGAAATCACATACGGCCCAACATTGGCCCGTATTCGGCAAAAATATTGCCGAAGCTCGGCTGCCATTATCGCGCCAATGACGGAATGATAGCTATGGCCTGCACTTGGCAGCCAGGGTTTGGCTGCCATTGTCGACCCAACACTGGCTACGGTTTAATGATATGACAAAAAAAGATATTTAAAAAATAAATATTAATTGCTTGCGAGTACTTTGAATATAAATATTAATGGTCCTGCTTAGATTGAATACATATATTTCATTTTGAACATTATATTACAAATAAAATTTCTAACGCTAAGGGGTATCGAACCTATATCTATATACCTAAAATCTATTGCCTAGCAGTCGGACGTGCTAACCATTCCGATAAACCGACAAGTTGAAACTCTGTGAAAAAGTCATCCTCAAAGCTGCAGTTCAGAAAAGTTAAAGAACCAAATTTTAAGCTCTCTTTTTCTGATTATTTATTATTATGCGACGAAATGCTAACAGGAATATCAATACAATAATTTTTAAATAATTAATTTAAATCGATTACAATTTTTCTTTGCGTAATATTTCATTTTTTTCCGTTGTAGCCTGCTTTACAACTTTTTGCATTGACAGGAAATGTAATTATTCATAAACATTGAAAGTTTTTAATGACAGAACTTAACAAATTTCATCGTGAACTTTGACAATTTTTCAATATATTTTTTTTATCTTTCGTGTAAGATTTATTTATTAGGTGCTAAAACTGAGACTTGGCGAAACAAAGTGTTGATTCAGGGTCAAGCATCGGTGGTGAATCGTCAAATATAAATAGCCAATACAGGCTGCCAGCACTGGCTCCACATTGGGCCGATTTAAATAAAACATGATTTGCCGTGATAAAAGTGACACTTGGCCCAGTAATGTGCCGTCACAGGGCCAGACTTTGCCTGATCCTCGTGAAACATGGTTCCCCGTACTACAAGTGAGACTCGGCGTAATAAAGTGCTGATACCGAGTCAAGCATCGGAGGATCAGCAAATATAAAAAGCCAAAATAGCCTGCCAGAACTGGCTCAAGATTGGGCCGATAAAAATGCCGATATTGGCCCAATAACTTTATCCGACCTTTGGCTGCCAAAACTGGACCAACTCTGGGCCGTATATTCAGCTCCGGCAATTCGCACTTGGGTGGCTAATTTAGAACTACTAGTAGATTACGGCTGGATTACTTGCGATTATAAATCGATTAATTATTATTAAAACTGAATTAATCTGTGTTAAAAGTATATTGCGGGGGATAATAATTCGATAACCTCGTATTACAAGTATATTACCGCCGATAAAAAGTGAATAGAATACAAGTGGATTACCGCTGGTTTCAGATATGTTACCTGGAATTTAAAGTGGATCACATGAGATTGAAAGTTGATTAGCCAGGATTTTAAGTAGATTTCCTAGGATTACATTTTATTACATAGGCTTGTTAATCGGCTACACCCAATTACATGTCGATTATATTGGATTACTTAAGGATTATCTAGGATTACAAGTGGTTACAAGTGGTTAAAAGATTGACCCTTTCATCGATTTTCCTACTTTCATTTCCCATCCATCAAACTATTCACTTCTCTTACTTTTCCCTTCGCTACATCAAACCCCCTAAAATTCTTCACATCCCTCACTTATTCTACTTCCTATCACTTCACTTTCCTCACTTGTTCTACTTTCCATCAACCCACTTCCCTCACTACTTCTTCCTCTACTTCCCCTTGCCTCACATCACTCACTTACACTCGCCTCTCCTACTTCCGAACCGCTCACATCCTACTCTTCCAATCACATCACTTTCCTCACTTCTTTATCCTCTACTTGCACTAATTCCCCTAATACACTTCTCCTAGCCTTCAACACTACCCTTCTCTTCCTTCTTTCTTATTTACTTTCTCTCTCCTCAATTCCTCTACCCTTTACAGTGAACAAATCACTCACACTGTTCAGATCCCTCATAGTGTTCAGATCCCTCACTTCCGCTTCTGTCTAATACCTTATATTCCTCAATTCTCCTTTTCCTACTTGCCCAGCCTTACATTCTTTACTGACACTCACTTCTCCTAGTTCCGAGACCCTTAAATCTTACACTTCCAGTCCCACCACTTGCTTTATTTCTCTATACTTTATTTTCTCTAATTCCTTTTCCTGGAACTTTATGAAAATTTGCGGTCATTTATAATAATTTTACAGGAAAATATGGTAAATTACAATAAATTAGCCAATGTCAAAGTTATAGTCACAATGCATGAGAAATATCTGTATATAAATAAATAAATATGTGTGTGTTATTGTGTGTTTGTGTGTGTGAAAACTCGGTTTTCTCAGGTTTTCTCCTGCACGATGATTGCCGATCTGAATGCTTCAGAAATGTTCGGTAGTCTTCTATCTATATCTCGATACCCATTTGACAGAAATTGAAGAAATTGGCGATTTTAATGTTTCGCAGGATTCTTAATTTCATGCATGCGTCGATTTTGAAGTTATGTTTTTCAGGTGTATATGGAATGGAAGCTTCTAATGTCTCCCCTAAGGGTTTACATTTTTCTTACACCTTCTCTATTCCTTTACACATCCTCCACATACTTACTTGGTGGTGGAAGGGGGACCTACAGTTTAAGGTGGGTTCCGAACCACCAAGAGCAACAGCCTTAAGTACTTAGAGAAAACCTTTTTCTCTAGAGGTACCGGTCCCACGACTCTCCGGAGATGAACAACTCCCTTGCTAGGCTAGTGTTCACCGCATGGGCCACCGAGACTCTTCCAGAGTGCGAGGCGGGAATCGAACCCGCAAGCCGCTGGGAGCGGGTGCTAATCTGGCAAATTGCACCCGCTTCCAGCGAAATCGCGGTAAAATTTCAGCCACAACCACGTCTCACGACCGCAACATAGGTGGTTACAGTCTGTAGAGGAATCAATACGACGATCCAGAAAAAGCCTCGTGCACGCTAAGAACACGGAGCGACACAAGGACAATCGCCTTCTGAATTTTTCCCGCAAGTGTTCTAGCATATTATTGACACGCAGGGATGCTTTTTAGGCCATTAGCAAGTGAAAGCTTGGCACCTCCAAGAGCGCAGATGACAAGGACGATCAATTTAACATAATATTCCGGGTACAATTGTTGCAAATCCCTTATAAGGTCTCGATACCTCTCTTTCTTTTCATTCTCCTTGGTTATGATGTTTTTGTCAACTGGTGCCGCAAAATTCGATAACAAACATGGTTCGCTTCTCGAAGTCAAGAAGAACCATGTCAGGCCTCGAGTGAGCAATAGAAACAATTGTCGAGAATATAAAGTTCCAGTAGATACGGCACTTCCCATTCTCGACAATTGACTCAATTTCCCTAGGAGCATTTAGAGGAGCGATATCGAGGTTAATGCCGTAGGAGTGACAGAGATGGTAATAAAGCACTCTTTGTGCCGCATTGTGCCTTTGAATGTAGGTCGTTCCCGCGTGAGTTAGACAACTAGATAGTATGTGAGCTAAATGCTCGGGGTTTGCATGGGACGCCCTGCAGCTATCATCGGGAATGTCTGGGCTCAAAATGTGGCGACGGTATGCAGTGCTCACATTATGGAAAAAGTATACATTTCAACACTGACTCGCCGCTCGTCGGTGTGTAGAAGAAGAAGGCGATGTTGCGCGCGCAGGCTTCT